>NW_026894072.1:0-207137 GCF_032452875.1 Bos javanicus | reverse complement strand
TCATGCTGCTCAGCTGGCAATAATCATCAGCTGAGCAGGCAGGAATTATGCAGCACAGCTGGCAATTGTCAAGCAGATGACAGGCAAGAATCATGCAGCCCAGCTGGCAATTGTCAAGCAGATGAGCAGACAGTAATCACGCAGCTCAGCAGGCCCTGATCACGTGACTGAGCATGCACTATTCACGTGGCTGAACATACACTGATCACGTGATGATCATGAACTGATCACCTGGCTGATCATGCACTGATCACGTGGCTGATCATGCACTGATCACGTGGCTATCATGCACTGATCACGTGGCTGGACATATACTGATCACGTGCCTGGTCATGCACTGATCACGTGGCTGATCATGCACTGATCACGTGACTGATCATGCACTGATCTCGTGTCTGATCATGCACTGATCACGTGGCTATCATGCACTGCTCACGTGGCTGATCATGCGATGATCACGCAGCTACCATGTACTGGTCACATGACTGATCATGCACTGATCACGTGACTGATCATGCAGTGATCACGTGGCTATCGTGCACTACTCACGTGGCTGATCATGCAATGATCATGTAGCTACCATGTACAGGTCACGTGAATGATCATGCACCCATCACGTGACTGATCATGCACTGATCACGTAATTGATCATGCACTGATCACGTGGCTGATCATGCACTGATCACGTGGCTGATCATGCACTGATCACGTGACTGATCATACACCCATCACGTGACTGATCATGCACTGATCACGTGGCTATCATGCACTGATCACGTGACTGATCATGCACTGATCACGTGACTGATCATGCACTGATCAGGTGGCTATCAATCACTAATCACTTGGCTGGTCATACACTGCTCACGTACCTGGTCATGCACAGATTACATGACTGATCATGCACTGAACACGTGACTGATCATGCACTGATCACGTGGCTATCATGCACTACTCACCTGGCTGACCATGCAATGATCATGTAGCTACCATGTACCGGTCAGGTGACTGATCATACACCCATTAGGTGATGGATCATGCACTGATCATATCGCTGATCATACACTGATCACCTGCCTGGTCATGCACAGATCACGTGACAAATCATGAACTGATCATATAGCTATCAAATGATCAACTGGCTGATCATGCACTGATCACGTGGCTGATCATGCACTGATACCGTGACTGAGCATGGACTGATCACATGACTATCATGTACTGATCACGTGACTTAATGGCTCTGATCATGTGACTGATCATGCGCTGATCATGTTTGCTATCATACACTGATCATGTGCCTCTGGAGGCAATAAACAAAGAGCTGAGTAGGCACGAATCAAACAGTCAGCAGGCAATAATCATGGAACTCAGGTGTGAGGAATCATGCTGCTCAGCTGGCAATAATCAAGCAGCTGAGCAGGCAGGAATTACGCAGCACAGCTGGCAATTGTCAAGCAGATGACAGGCAGGAATCATGCAGCTCAGCTGGCAATTTTCAAGCAGATGAGCAGACAGTAATCACGCAGCTCAGCAGGCCCTTATCACGTGACTGAGCATGCACTATTCACGTGGCTGATCATACACTGATCACGTGATGATCATGAACTGATCACTTGGATATCATGCACTGATCACGTGGCTGATCATACACTGCTCACGTAACTGACCATGCACACATCACGTGGCTTCATGCACTGCTCACGTGGCTCGTCATGCACTGATCACGTAGCTACCATGTAATGGTCACGTGACTGATCATGCACAGATCACGTCGATGATCATGCACTGTTCAAGTGACTGATCATGTACTGATCACGTGACTAATCATGCACTGATCACGTGGCTATCATGCACTGCTCTCGTGGCTGATCATGCAAGGATCACGTAGCAACCATGAACTGGTAACGTGACTGATCATGCACTGATCACGTAATTGATCCTGCACTGATCACGTGGGTCATCATGCACTGATCACGTGGCTGATCACACATGTATCACGTGACTGATCATGCACTGATCACGTGGCTCTCATGCACTGATCATGTGGCTATCATGCACTGATCACGTAGCTATCATGCACTCATCACGTGGCTGATCACGCAATGATCACGTAGCTACCATGTACTGGTCATGTGACTGATCATGCACTGATCACGTAATTGATCCTTCACTGATCACATGGCTCATCACGCACTGATCCGGTGGCTGATCACACACGTATCACGTGACTGATCATGTACAGATCACGTAAATAATCATGAAGTGATCACGTGGCTATCCTGCACTGATCACGTGGATAACATGCACTGATCACGTGGCTGATCATACACTGTTTACGTGACTGATCATGCACTGATCACGTGGCTGATCATGCACTGATCACGTAACTGATCATGCACTGATCACGTGGCTGATCATGCACTGAACACGTGGCTGAACATGCACTGTTCACGTGGCTGATCATGCAACCTGTCACGTGACTGATCATGCACTGATCACGTGGCACTCATTCACTGATCACGTGGCTGATCATGCACTGATCACGTGACTGATCATGCACTGATCAAGTTTCTATCATGGACTGCTCACGTGGCTCATCACAGAATGATCACGCAGCTACCATGTACTGGTCACGTGTCTGATCATGCACTGATCACGTAACTGATCATGCACTGTTCACGTGCCTGATCATGCACTGATCACGTGACTGATCATGCACTGATCACGTGGCTGATCATGCACTGATCACGTAACTGATCATGCACTGATCACGTGGCTGATCATGCACTGATCACCTGGCTGATCATACACTGATCACGTGACTGATCATGCACTGATCACGTGACTGATCATGCACTGATCACGTGGCTATCATGCACTGATCACGTGGCTGGTCATACACTGATCACGTGACTGATCATGCACTGTTCACGTGACTGATCATGCACAGATCACGTGGATAATCATGAAGTGATCACGTGGCTCATCATGCACTGATCACGTGGCTGATCACACATGTATCACGTGACTGATCATGCACTGATCACGTGGCTCATGCACTGATCATGTGGCTATCATGCACTGATCACGTGGCTGATCACGCAATGATCACGTGGCTACCATGTACTGGTCACGTGACTGATCATGCACTGACCACGTAATTAATCCTGCACTGGTCACATGGCTGATCACGCACTGATCACGTGGCTGATCACGCACGGATCACGTTACTGATCATGCACAGATCACGTAACTGATCATGCAGTGATCACGTGGCTATCCTGCACTGATCACGTGGATGACATGCACTGATCACGTGGCTGATCACACGTATCACGTGACTGATCATGCACTGATCCCGTGGCTATCATGCACTGATCACGTGGCTATCATGCACTGATCACGTGGCTGATCATGCAATGATCACTTAGCTACCATGTACTGGTCACGTGACTGATCATGCACTGATCACGTAATTGATCATGCACTGATCACCTGGCTTATCATGCATTGATTATGTGACTAATCATGTGCTGATCATGTTTGGTGTCACACACTGATCATGTGCCTCTGGAGGCAATGAACATAGAGCTGAGTAGGCACGAATCAGTCAGCAGGCTATAATCATGGAACTCACCTCTGAGAAACCATGCTGCTCAGCTGGCAATAATCAAGTAGATGAGCAGGCAGGAATTACGCAGCACAGTTGGAAATTGTCAAGCAGATGAGCAGACAGTAATCACGCAGCACAGCAGGCCCTGATCACATGACTGAGCATGCACTGTTCACGTGGCTGATCACACACCTATCACGTGACTGATCATGCACTGATCATGTGACTGATCATGCACTGATCACGTGGCTATCATGCACTGATCACTTGGCTGGACATACACTGATCACGTGCCTGATCATGCACTGATCACGTGGCTGATCATGCAGTGATCACGTGGCTGATCATGCACTGATCACGTCGTGCACTGATCATGGCTGATCATGCGTGATCATCGCACTGACCACGTAGCTGATCATGCGTCATGACTCACATGCTGGCTGACTGACATGGCGATCATGACTGATCATGCACTATCACGTGGCTGATCATGCACTGCTCACTGATCATGCACAGGTCACGTGAATGATCATACACCCATCAGGTGACTGATCATGCACTGATCACGTGATTGATCATGCACTGATCATGTGGCTGATCATGCACTGATCACGTGGCTATCATGCACTGATCACTTGGCTGGTCATACACTGATCACGTGCCTGGTCATGCACAGATTAAATGACTGATCATGCACTGATCACGTGATTGATCATGCACTGATCACGTGGCTATCATGCACTACTCACGTGGCTGACCATGCAATGATCATGTAGCAACCATGTAGCGGTCAGGTGACTGATCATACACCCATTAGGTGACGGATCATGCACTGATCACGTCGATGATCATACACTGACCTCCTGCCTGGTCATGCACAGATCACGTGAGAAATCATGAACTGATCACATAGCTATCATGAAGTGATCACCTGGCTGATCATGCACTGATCACGTGGCTGATCATGCACTGATACCGTGACTGAGCATGGACTGATCACATGACTATCATGTAGTGATCACGTGAATTAATGGCTCTGATCATGTGACTGATCATGCGCTGATCATGTTTGCTATCATACACCGATCATTTGCCTCTGGAGGCAATAAACAAAGAGCTGAGTAGGCACGAATCAAACAGTCAGCAGGCAATAATCATGGAACTCAGGTGTGAGGAATCATGCTGCTCAGCTGGCAATAATCAAGCAGCTGAGCAGGCAGGAATTACGCAGCACAGCTGGCAATTGTCAAGCAGATGACAGGCAAGAATCGTGCAGCCCAGCTGGCAATTTTCAAGCAGATGAGCAGACAGTAATCACTCAGCTCAACAGGCCCTGATCACGTGACTGAGCATGCACTATTCACGTGGCTGATCATGCACTGATCACGTGATGATCATGCACTGATCACGTGGATATCATGCACTGATCACGTGGCTGATCATACACTGTTCACGTGTTTGACCATGCACTGATCACGTGGCTGATCATACACTGCTCAGGTAACTGATCATGCACTGATCACGTGGCTATCATGCACTGATCACTTGGCTGAACATGCACTGTTTACGTGGCTGATCACACACCTGTCACGTGACATATCATGCACTGATAACGTGGCACTCATGCACTGATCACGTGGCTGATCATACTCTGCTCACCTAACTGATCATGCACACATCACGTGACTATCATGCACTGATCACGTGGCTCGTCATGGAATGATCACGTAGCTACCATATATTGGTCACGTGACTGATCATGCACAGATCACGTCAATGATCATGCACTGTTCACGTGACTGATCATGTACTGATCACGTGACTGATCATGCACTGATCACGTGGCTATCATGCTCTGCTCACGTGGCTGATCATGCACTGATCACGTAGCAACCATGCACTGGTCACGTGGCTGATCATGCACTGATCACGTGATTATCATGCACTGATCACGTGGCTATCATGCACTGATCACGTGGCTATCACACTGATCACGTGACTGATCATGCACTGATCACGTGGCTATCATGCACTGATCACGTGGCTATCATGCAATGATCACGTGGCTACCGTGCACTGGTCACGTGACTGATCATGCACTGATCACGTAATTGATCATGCACTGATCACGTGGCTATCATGCACTGATCACGTGGCTGATCACACATGTATCACGTGACTGATCATGCACAGATCACGTGAATGATCATGCAGTGATCACGTGGCTGATCATGCAATGATCACGTGGCTGATCATGCACTGATCACGTGGCTGATCATGCACTGATCACGTGACTGATCATGCACTGATCACGTGGCTATCATGCACTGATCACGTGGCTGATCATGCACTGATCACGTGGCTGCTCATGCACTGGTCACGTGACTGATCATGCACTGATCACGTGACTGATCATGCACTGATCACGTGGCTATCATGCACTGATCACGTGGCTGATCATGCAATGATCACGCGGCTATCATGCACCGGTCACGTGACTGATCATGCACTGATCACGTGACTGATCATGCACTGATCACGTGGCTGATCATGCACTGATCACGTGACTGATCATGCACTGTTCACGTCTGATCATGCACTGATCACGTGGCTGCCTGCACTGATCACGTGGCTGATCATGCACTGATCACGTGACAGATCATGCACTGATCACGTGGCTGATCATGCACTGATACCGTGACTGAGCATGGACTGATCACATGGCTATCATGTAGTGATCACGTGACTTAATGGCGCTGATCATGTGACTGATCATGCGCTGATCATGTTTGCTATCATACACTGATCATGTGCCTCTGGAGGCAATAAACAAAGAGCTGAGTAGGCACGAATCAAACAGTCAGCAGGCAATAATCATGGAACTCACCTCTGAGGAATCATGCTGCTCAGCTGGCAATAATCAAGCAGATGAGCAGGCAGGAATTACGCAGCACAGCTGGCAATTGTCAAGCAGATGAGCAGACAGTAATCACGCAGCTCAGCAGGCCCTGATCACGTGACTGAGCATGCACTGTTCACGTGGCTGATCATACACTGATCACGTGACTTGATCATGCACTGATCACGTGGATATCATGCACTGATCACGTGGCTGATCATACACTGTTCACGTGTCTGACCATGCAGTGCTCACGTGGCTGATCATACACTGATCACGTAACTGATCATGCACTGATCACGTGGCTATCATGCACTGATCACGTGGCTGAACATGCACTGTTCACGTGGCTGATCACACACCTGTCACGTGACATATCATGCACTGATCACGTGGCACTCATGCACTGATCACGTGGCTGATCATGCTCTGATCACGTAACTCATGCACACATCACGTGGCTATCATGCACTGCTCACGTGGCTCGTCATGCAATGATCACGTAGCTACCATGTACTGTTCACGTGACTGATCATGCACAGATCACGTGACTGATCATGCACTGATCACGTGGCTGATCATGTACTGATCACGTGACTGATCATGCACTGATCACGTGGCTATCATGCACTGATCACGTGGCTGATCATGCACTGATCACGTAATTGATCATGCACTGATCACGTGGCTGATCATGCACTGATCACGTGGCTGATCACACATGTATCACGTGACTGATCATGCACTGATCACGTGGCTGTCATGCACTGATCACGTGGCTGATCATGCACTGATCACGTGGCTGATCATGCACTGATCACGTGACTGATCATGCACTGATCACGTGGCTATCATGCACTGATCATGTGACTGATCATGCACTGATCACGTAACTGATCATGCACTGATCACGTGGCTGATCATGCACTGATCACGTGGCTGATCATGCACTGATCACGTGACTGATCATGCACTGATCACGTAACTGATCATGCACTGATCACGTGGCTCATCATGCACTGATCACGTGGCTGATCATGCACTGATCACGTGGCTATCATGCACTGATCACGTGGCTGATCATGCAATGATCACGTGGCTACCATGTACTGGTCACGTGACTGATCATGCACTGATCACGTAAATGATCATGCAGTGATCATGTGGCTGATCATGCACTGATCACGTGGCTGATCATACACTGATCACGTAACTGATCATGCACTGATCACGTGACTGATCATGCACTGATCACGTGGCTATCATGCACTGATCACGTGGCTGGACATACAATGATCACGTGGCTGGTCATGCACTGATCACGTGGCTGATCATGCACTGATCACGTGACTGATCATGCACTGATCACGTGACTGATCATGCACTGATCACGTGGCTATCATGCACTGCTCACGTGGCAGATCATGCCATGATCACGCAGCACCATGTACTGGTCACATGACTGATCATGCACTGATCACGTGACTGATCATGCACTGATCACGTGGCTATCATGAACTTCTCACGTGGCTGATCACGCAATGATCATGTAGCTACCATGTACAGGTCACGTGAATGATCATACACCCATCAGGTGACTGATCATGCACTGATCACGTGGCTATCATGCACTGATCACGAGACTGATCATGCACTGTTCACGTCTATATCATGCACTGATCACATGACTGCCCGTGCACTGATCACGTGGATGATCATACACTAATCTTGTGACAGATCATGCACTGATCACGTGGCTGATCATGCACTGATACCGTGACTGAGCATGGACTGATCACATGAGTATCATGTAGTGATCACGTGACTTAATGGCGCTGATCATGTGACTGATCATGCGCTGATCATGTTTGCTATCATACAGTGATCATGTGCCTCTGGAGGCAATAAACAAAGAGCTGAGTAGGCACGAATCAAACAGTCAGCAGGCAATAATCATGGAACTCAGGTGTGAGGAATCATGCTGCTCAGCTGGCAATAATCAAGCAGCTGAGCAGGAAGGAATTAGGCAGCACAGCTGGCAATTGTCAAGCAGATGACAGGCAGGAATCGTGCAGCTCAGCTGGCAATTGTCAAGCAGATGAGCAGACAGTAATCACGCAGCTCAGCAGACCCAGATCACGTGACTGAACATGCACTGTTCACGCGGCTGATCATACACTGATCACGTGATTGATCATGCACTGATCACTTGGATATCATGCACTGATCACGTGGCTGATCATACACTGTTCACGTGTCTGACCATGCAGTGCTCACGTGGCTGATCATACACTGCTTACGTAACTGATCATGCACTGATCACGTGGCTATCATGCACTGATCACGTGGCTGAACATGCACTGTTCACATGGCTGATCACACACCTGTCACGTGACATATCATGCACTGATCACGTGGCACTCATGCACTGATCACGTGGCTGATCATACTCTGCTCTCGAAACTCATCATGCACAAATCACGTAGCTATTATGCACTGCTCACGTGGCTCGTCATGGAATGATCACGTAGCTACCCTATACTGTTCACGTGAATGATCATGCAAAGATCACGTAAATGATCACGCACTGTTCACGTGACTGATTATGTACTGATCACGTGACTGATCATGAACCGATCACGTGGCTGATCATGCACTGATCACGTAATTGATCATGCACTTATCATGTGGCTGATCATGCACTGATCACGTGGCTGATCATGCACTGATCACGTGACTGATCATGCACTGATCACGTGACTGATCATGCACTGATCACGTGACTATCATGCACTGATCACGTGACTTAATGGCGCTGATCACGTGGCTGATCATGCACTGATCACGTTTGCTATCATACACTGATCACGTGCCTCTGGAGGCAATGAACAAAGAGCTGAGTAGGCACGAATCAAACAGTCAGCAGGCAATGATCATGGAACTCAGCTGTGAGCAATCATGCACTGATCACGTGGCAATGATCATGCAGCTGATCAGGCAGGAATTACGCAGCACAGCTGGCAATTGTCACGCAGATGACGGGCAGGAATCATGCAGATCACCTGGCAATTGTCACGCAGATGAGCATCACTGATCACGTAGCTATCATGCACTGATCACGTGGCTGATCATGCACTGATCACGTGGCTGATCATGCACTGATCACGTGACTGATCATGCACTGATCACGTGGCTATCATGCACTGATCACGTGGCTGATCATACACTGATCACGTGCCTGATCATGCACTGATCACGTGGCTGATCATGCACTGATCACGTGACTGATCATGCAATGATCACGTGGCTGATCATGCACTGATCACGTGGCTGATCATGCACTGATCACGTGGCTGATCATGCACCTGATCACGTGACTGATCATGCACTGATCACGTGGCACTCATGCACTGATCACGTGGCTGATCATGCACTGATCACGTAACTGATCATGCACTGATCACGTGGCTATCATGCACTGCTCACGTGGCTCGTCATGGAATGATCACGTAGCTACCATATACTGATCACGTGACTGATCATGCACTGATCACGTAAATGATCATGCACTGTTCACGTGACTGATCATGCACTGATCACGTGACTGATCATGCACTGATCACGTGGCTATCATGCACTGCTCACGTGGCTGATCATGCACTGATCACGTGAATGATCATGCACTGATCACGTGACTGATCATGCACTGATCACGTGACTGATCATGCACTGATCACGTGGCTATCATGCACTGATCACGTGGCTGATCATGCACTGATCACGTGGCTGATCATGCACTGATCACGTGACTGATCATGCACTGATCACGTAACTGATCATGCACTGATCACGTGGCTGATCATGCACTGATCACGTGGCTGATCACACACGTATCACATGACTGATCATGCACTGATCACGTGGCTATCATGCACTGATCACGTGGCTATCATGCACTGATCACGTGGCTGATCATGCAATGATCACGTAGCTACCATGTACTGTCACGTGACTGATCATGCACTGATCACGTAACTGATCATGCACTGATCACGTGGCTGATCATGCACTGATCACGTGGCTGATCATGCACTGATCACGTGACTGATCATGCACTGATCACGTGACTGATCATGCACTGATCACGTGGCTATCATGCACTGATCACTTGGCTGACATACACTGATCACGTGCCTGATCATGCACTGATCACGTGGCTGATCATGCACTGATCACGTGACTGATCATGCACTGATCACGTGACTGATCATGCACTGATCACGTGGCTATCATGCACTGCTCACGTGGCTGATCATGCATGATCACGCAGCTACCATGTACTGGTCACATGACTGATCATGCACTGATCACGTGACTGATCATGCAGTGATCACGTGGCTATCATGCACTACTCACGTGTCTGATCATGCAATGATCATGTAGCTACCATGTACAGGTCACGTGAATGATCATACACCCATCAGGTGACTGATCATGCACTGATCACGTGGCTATCATGCACTGATCACGAGACTGATCATGCACTGATCACGTCTATATCATGCACTGATCACATGACTGCCCATGCACTGATCACGTGGATGATCATACACTAATCTTGTGACAGATCATGCACTGATCACGTGGCTGATCATGCACTGATACCGTGACTGAGCATGGACTGATCACATGAGTATCATGTAGTGATCACGTGACTTAATGGCGCTGATCATGTGACTGATCATGCGCTGATCATGTTTGCTATCATACACTGATCATGTGCCTCTGGAGGCAATAAAAAAAGAGCTGAGTAGGCACGAATCAAACAGTCAGCAGGCAATAATCATGGAACTCAGATGTGAGGAATCATGCTGCTCAGCTGGCAATAATCAAGCAGCTGAGCAGGAAGGAATTAGGCAGCAAAGCTGGCAATTGTCAAGCAGATGACAGGCAGGAATCGTGCAGCTCAGCTGGCAATTGTCAAGCAGATGAGCAGACAGTAATCACGCAGCTCAGCAGGCCCAGATCACGTGACTGAACATGCACTGTTCACGTGGCTGATCATACACTGATCACGTGATTGATCATGCACTGATTACTTGGATATCATGCACTGATCACGTGGCTGATCATACACTGTTCACGTGTCTGACCATGCAGTGCTCACGTGGCTGATCATACACTGCTCACGTAACTGATCATGCACTGATCACGTGGCTATCATGCACTGATCACGTGGCTGAACATGCACTGTTCACGTGGCTGATCACACACCTGTCACGTGACATATCATGCACTGATCACGTGGCACTCATGCACTGATCACGTGGCTGATCATACTCTGCTCTCGAAACTCATCATGCACACATCACGTGGCTATCATGCACTGCTCACGTGGCTCGTCATGGAATGATCACGTAGCTACCCTATACTGTTCACGTGACTGATCATGCACAGATCACGTAAATGATCATGCACTGTTCACGTGACTGATCATGCACTGATCACGTGACTGATCATGCACTGATCACGTGGCTGATCATGCACTGATCACGTGGCTGATCATGCACTGATCACGTGGCTGATCATGCACTGATCACGTGGCTGATCATGCACTGATCACGTGGCTGATCATGCACTGATCACGTGACTGATCATGGACTGATCACATGACTATCATGTAGTGATCACGTGACTTAATGGCACTGATCATGTGACTGATCATGCACTGATCATGTTTGCTATCATACACTGATCATGTGCCTCTGGAGGCAATAAACAAAGAGCTGAGTAGGCACGAATCAAACAGTCAGCAGGCAATAATCATGGAACTCAGCTGTGAGGAATCATGCTGCTCAGCTGGCAATAATCAAGCAGCTGAGCAGGCAGGAATTACGCAGCACAGCTGGCAATTGTCAAGCAGATGACAGGCAGGAATCGTGCAGCTCAGCTGGCAATTGTCAAGCAGATGAGCAGACAGTAATCACGCAGCTCAGCAGGCCCTGATCACGTGACTGAGCATGCACTGATCACGTGGCTGATCATACACTGATCACGTGATGATCATGCACTGATCACGTGGATATCATGCACTGATCACGTGGCTGATCATACACTGATCACGTGTCTGATCATGCACTGATCACGTGGCTGATCATGCACTGATCACGTGACTGATCATGCACTGATCACGTGGCTATCATGCACTGATCACGTGGCTGATCATGCACTGATCACGTGGCTGATCATGCACTGATCACGTGACTATCATGCACTGATCACGTGGCTATCATGCACTGATCACGTGGCTGATCATGCATGATCACGCAGCTATCATGCACTGATCACGTGACTGATCATGCACTGATCACGTGACTGATCATGCACTGATCACGTGGCTATCATGCACTGATCACGTGGCTGATCATGCAATGATCATGTAGCTACCATGCACTGATCACGTGAATGATCATGCACTGATCACGTGACTGATCATGCACTGATCACGTGGCTGATCATGCACTGATCACGTGGCTGATCATGCACTGATCACGTGGCTGATCATGCACTGATCACGTGACTGATCATGCACTGATCACGTGACTGATCATGCACTGATCACGTGGCTATCATGCACTGATCACGTGACTGATCATGCACTGATCACGTGGCTGATCATGCACTGATCACGTGATGATCATGCACTGATCACGTGGATATCATGCACTGATCACGTGGCTGATCATACACTGATCACGTGTCTGATCATGCACTGATCACGTGGCTGATCATACACTGCTCACGTAACTGATCATGCACTGATCACGTGGCTATCATGCACTGATCACGTGGCTGAACATGCACTGTTCACGTGGCTGATCACACACTGTCACGTGACATATCATGCACTGATCACGTGGCACTCATGCACTGATCACGTGGCTGATCATACACTGCTCACGTAACTGATCATGCACTGATCACGTGGCTATCATGCACTGCTCACGTGGCTGTCATGGAATGATCACGTAGCTACCATATACTGGTCACGTGACTGATCATGCACTGATCACGTGAATGATCATGCACTGATCACGTGACTGATCATGCACTGATCACGTGACTGATCATGCACTGATCACGTGGCTATCATGCACTGCTCACGTGGCTGATCATGCACTGATCACGTAGCAACCATGTACTGGTCACGTGACTGATCATGCACTGATCACGTGACTGATCATGCACTGATCACGTGGCTGATCATGCACTGATCACGTGGCTATCATGCACTGATCACGTGGCTGATCATGCATGATCACGCAGCTACCATGCACTGATCACGTGACTGATCATGCACTGATCACGTGACTGATCATGCACTGATCACGTGGCTGATCATGCACTGATCACGTGGCTGATCACACATGATCACGTGACTGATCATGCACTGATCACGTGGCTATCATGCACTGATCACGTGGCTGATCATGCACTGATCACGTGACTGATCATGCACTGATCACGTGACTGATCATGCACTGATCACGTGGCTATCATGCACTGATCACGTGGCTGATCATGCACTGATCACATGACTGATCATGCACTGATCACGTGACTGATCATGCACTGATCACGTGGCTATCATGCACTACTCACGTGGCTGATCATGCAATGATCATGTCGCTACCATGTACTGGTCACGTGACTGATCATACACCCATCAGGTGACTGATCATGCACTGATCACGTGGCTGATCATGCACTGATCACGTGCCTGATCATGCACTGATCACGTGACTGATCATGCACTGATCACATGGCTATCATGAACTGATCACGTGGCTGATCATGCACTGATCACGTGGCTGATCATGCACTGATACCGTGACTGAGCATGGACTGATCACATGACTATCATGTAGTGATCACGTGACTTAATGGCGCTGATCATGTGACTGATCATGCGCTGATCATGTTTGCTATCATACACTGATCATGTGCCTCTGGAGGCAATAAACAAAGAGCTGAGTAGGCACGAATCAAACAGTCAGCAGGCAATAATCATGGAACTCAGGTGTGAGGAATCATGCTGCTCAGCTGGCAATAATCAAGCAGCTGAGCAGGCAGGAACTATGCAGCACAGCTGGCAATTGTCAAGCAGATGACAGGCAGGAATCGTGCAGCTCAGCTGGCAATTGTCAAGCAGATGAGCAGACAGTAATCACGCAGCTCAGCAGGCCCTGATCACGTGACTGAGCATGCACTGTTCACGTGGCTGATCATACACTGATCACGTGATGATCATGCACTGATCACGTGGCTGATCATGCACTGATCACGTGGCTGATCATGCACTGATCACGTGGCTGATCATGCACTGATCACGTGGCTGAACATATACTGATCACGTGACTGATCATGCACTGATCACGTGGCTGATCATGCACTGATCACGTGACTGATCATGCACTGATCACGTGGCTGATCATGCACTGATCACGTGGCTATCATGCACTGATCACGTGGCTGATCATGCATGATCACGCAGCTACCATGCACTGATCACGTGACTGATCATGCACTGATCACGTGACTGATCATGCACTGATCACGTGGCTATCATGCACTGATCACGTGGCTGATCATGCACTGATCACGTAGCTACCATGTACTGGTCACGTGAATGATCATGCACTGATCACGTGACTGATCATGCACTGATCACGTAACTGATCATGCACTGATCACGTGGCTGATCATGCACTGATCACGTGGCTGATCATGCACTGATCACGTGACTGATCATGCACTGATCACGTGACTGATCATGCACTGATCACGTGGCTATCATGCACTGATCACGTGACTGATCATGCACTGATCACGTGACTGATCATGCACTGATCACGTGGCTATCATGCACTGATCACGTGGCTGATCATGCACTGATCACGTGGCTGATCATGCACTGATCACATGACTGATCATGCACTGATCACGTGACTGATCATGCACTGATCACGTGGCTATCATGCACTACTCACGTGGCTGATCATGCAATGATCATGTAGCTACCATGTACTGGTCACGTGACTGATCATACACCCATCAGGTGATGATCATGCACTGATCACGTGGCTGATCATGCACTGATCACCTGCCTGATCATGCACTGATCACGTGACTGATCATGCACTGATCACGTGGCTGATCAAATGATCACTGGCTGATCATGCACTGATCACGTGGCTGATCATGCACTGATACCGTGACTGAGCATGGACTGATCACATGACTATCATGTACTGATCACGTGACTTAATGGCGCTGATCATGTGACTGATCATGCGCTGATCATGTTTGCTATCATACACTGATCATGTGCCTCTGGAGGCAATAAACAAAGAGCTGAGTAGGCACGAATCAAACAGTCAGCAGGCAATAATCATGGAACTCAGCTGTGAGGAATCATGCTGCTCAGCTGGCAATAATCAAGCAGCTGAGCAGGCAGGAATTACGCAGCACAGCTGGCAATTGTCAAGCAGATGACAGGCAGGAATCGTGCAGCTCAGCTGGCAATTGTCAAGCAGATGAGCAGACAGTAATCACGCAGCTCAGCAGGCCCTGATCACGTGACTGAGCATGCACTGTTCACGTGGCTGATCATACACTGATCACGTGATGATCATGCACTGATCACTTGGATATCATGCACTGATCACGTGGCTGATCATACACTGATCACGTAACTGATCATGCACTGATCACGTGGCTATCATGCACTGCTCACGTGGCTGATCATGCACTGATCACGTGGCTATCATGCACTGATCACGTGACTGATCATGCACTGATCACGTGGCTGATCATGCACTGATCACGTGACTGATCATGCACTGATCACGTGACTGATCATGCACTGATCACGTGGCTATCATGCACTGCTCTCGTGGCTGATCATGCAATGATCACGTAGCAACCATGCACTGGTCACGTGACTGATCATGCACTGATCACGTAATTGATCATGCACTGATCACGTGGCTGATCATGCACTGATCACGTGGCTGATCACACATGATCACGTGACTGATCATGCACTGATCACGTGGCTGTCATGCACTGATCACGTGGCTGATCATGCACTGATCACGTAGCTATCATGCACTGATCACGTGGCTGATCATGCAATGATCACGTAGCTACCATGTACTGGTCACGTGACTGATCATGCACTGATCACGTAATTGATCATGCACTGATCACGTGGCTCATCATGCACTGATCACGTGGCTGATCACACACGAATCACGTGACTGATCATGCACTGATCACGTGACTGATCATGCACTGATCACGTGGCTATCATGCACTGATCACGTGGATATCATGCACTGATCACGTGGCTGATCATGCACTGATCACGTGACTGATCATGCACTGATCACGTGGCTGATCATGCACTGATCACGTAACTGATCATGCACTGATCACGTGGCTATCATGCACTGATCACGTGGCTGATCATGCACTGATCACGTGGCTGAACACACAACTGTCACGTGACTGATCATGCACTGATCACGTGGCACTCATGCACTGATCACGTGGCTGATCATACACTGATCACGTAACTGATCATGCACATCACGTGGCTATCATGCACTGATCACGTGGCTGATCATGCAATGATCATGTAGCTTCCATATACTGGTCACGTGTCTGATCATGCACTGATCACGAATGATCATGCACTGATCACGTGCCTGATCATGCACTGATCACGTGACTGATCATGCACTGATCACGTGGCTGATCATGCACTGATCACGTGGCTTATCATGCACTGATCATGTGGCTGATCATGCACTGATCACGTGGCTGATCATGCACTGATCACGTGACTGATCATGCACTGATCACGTGACTGATCATGCACTGATCACGTGGCTATCATGCACTGATCACGTGGCTGATCATGCACTGATCACGTGACTGATCATGCACTGATCACGTGACTGATCATGCACTGATCACGTGACTGATCATGCACTGATCACGTGGCTGATCATGCACTGATCACGTGGCTGATCACACATGATCACGTGACTGATCATGCACTGATCACGTGGCTCATGCACTGATCACGTGGCTATCATGCACTGATCACGTGGCTGATCATGCAATGATCCCGTAGCTACCATGTACTGGTCAAGTGACTGATCATGCACTGATCATGTAATTGATCATGCACTGATCACGTGGCTCATCATGCACTGATCACGTGGCTGATCACACACGTATCACGTGACTGATCATGCACTGATCACGTGACTGATCATGCACTGATCACGTGGCTATCATGCACTGATCACGTGACTATCATGCACTGATCACGTGGCTGATCACACTTATCACGTGACTGATCATGCACTGATCACGTGGCTATCATGCACTGATCACGTGGCTATCATGCACTGATCACGTGGCTGATCATGCACTGATCACGTGGCTACCATGCACTGGTCACGTGACTGATCATGCACTGATCACGTAACTGATCATGCACTGATCACGTGGCTTATCATGCACTGATCATGTGACTGATCATGCACTGATCATGTTTGGTGTCACACACTGATCATGTGCCTCTGGAGGCAATGAACATAGAGCTGAGTAGGCAGGAATCAGTCAGCAGGCTATAATCATGGAACTCAGCTTTGATAAATCATGCTGCTCAGCTGGCAATAATCAAGTAGATGAGCAGGCAGGAATTACGCAGCACAGTTGGAAATTGTCAAGCAGATGAGCAGACAGTAATCACGCAGCTCAGCAGGCCCTGATCACGTGACTGAGCATGCACTGATCACGTGGCTGATCACACACTGATCACGTGACTGATCATGCACTGATCACGTGACTGATCATGCACTGATCACGTGGCTATCATGCACTGATCACGTGGCTGATCATGCACTGATCACGTGGCTGATCATGCACTGATCACGTGGCTGATCATGCACTGATCACGTGACTGATCATGCACTGATCACGTGTCTGATCATGCACTGATCACGTGGCTATCATGCACTGATCACGTGGCTGATCATGCATGATCACGCAGCTACCATGCACTGATCACGTGACTGATCATGCACTGATCACGTGACTGATCATGCACTGATCACGTGGCTATCATGCACTGATCACGTGGCTGATCATGCACTGATCACGTAGCTACCATGTACTGATCACGTGACTGATCATGCACTGATCACGTGACTGATCATGCACTGATCACGTAACTGATCATGCACTGATCACGTGGCTGATCATGCACTGATCACGTGGCTATCATGCACTGATCACGTGGCTGATCATGCACTGATCACGTGCCTGATCATGCACTGATCACATGACTGATCATGCACTGATCACGTGACTGATCATGCACTGATCACGTGGCTATCATGCACTACTCACGTGGCTGATCATGCAATGATCATGTAGCAACCATGTACAGGTCACGTGACTGATCATACACCCATCAGGTGACTGATCATGCACTGATCACGTGGCTGATCATGCACTGATCACCTGCCTGATCATGCACTGATCACGTGACTGATCATGCACTGATCACATGGCTATCATGAACTGATCACCTGGCTGATCATGCACTGATCACGTGGCTGATCATGCACTGATACCGTGACTGAGCATGGACTGATCACATGACTATCATGTAGTGATCACGTGACTTAATGGCGCTGATCATGTGACTGATCATGCGCTGATCATGTTTGCTATCATACACTGATCATGTGCCTCTGGAGGCAATAAACAAAGAGCTGAGTAGGCACGAATCAAACAGTCAGCAGGCAATAATCATGGAACTCAGGTGTGAGGAATCATGCTGCTCAGCTGGCAATAATCAAGCAGCTGAGCAGGCAGGAATTACGCAGCACAGCTGGCAATTGTCAAGCAGATGACAGGCAGGAATCGTGCAGCCCAGCTGGCAATTGTCAAGCAGATGAGCAGACAGTAATCACGCAGCTCAGCAGGCCCTGATCACGTGACTGAGCATGCACTGTTCACGTGGCTGATCATGCACTGATCACGTGATGATCATGCACTGATCACGTGGATATCATGCACTGATCACGTGGCTGATCATACACTGTTCACGTGTCTGACCATGCACTGATCACGTGGCTGATCATACACTGCTCAGGTAACTGATCATGCACTGATCACGTGGCTATCATGCACTGATCACGTGGCTGAACATGCACTGTTCACGTGGCTGATCACACACCTGTCACGTGACATATCATGCACTGATAACGTGGCACTCATGCACTGATCACGTGGCTGATCATACTCTGCTCACCTAACTGATCATGCACACATCACGTGACTATCATGCACTGATCACGTGGCTCGTCATGGAATGATCACGTAGCTACCATATATTGGTCACGTGACTGATCATGCACAGATCACGTCAATGATCATGCACTGTTCACGTGACTGATCATGTACTGATCACGTGACTGATCATGCACTGATCACGTGGCTATCATGCACTGCTCACGTGGCTGAACATGCAAGGATCATGTAGCAACCGGTACTGGTCACGTGACTGATCATGCACTGATCACGTAATTGATCCTGCACTGATCACGTGGCTCATCATGCACTGATCACGTGGCTGATCACACATGTATCACGTGACTGATCATGCACTGATCACGTGACTAATCATGCACTGATCACGTGGCTATCATGCACTGATCACGTGGATATCATGCACTGATCACGTGGCTGATCACACACGTATCACGTGACTGATCATGCACTGATCACGTGGCTATCATGCACTGATCACGTGGCTGATCATGCAATGATCACGTAGCTGCCATGCACTGATCACGTGACTGATCATGCACTGATCACGTAATTGATCATGCACTGATCATGTGACTGATCATGCACTGATCACGTGGCTGATCATGCACTGATCACGTGACTGATCATGCACTGATCACGTCTATATCATGCACTGATCACATGACTGCCCATGCACTGATCACGTGGATGATCATACACTAATCATGTGACAGATCATGCACTGATCACGTGGCTGATCATGCACTGATACCGTGACTGAGCATGGACTGATCACATGACTATCATGTAGTGATCACGTGACTTAATGGCGCTGATCATGTGACTGATCATGCGCTGATCATGTTTGCTATCATACACTGATCATGTGCCTCTGGAGGCAATAAACAAAGAGCTGAGTAGGCACGAATCAAACAGTCAGCAGGCAATAATCATGGAACTCAGCTGTGAGGAATCATGCTGCTCAGCTGGCAATAATCAAGCAGCTGACCAGGCAGGAATTAGGCAGCACAGCTGGCAATTGTCAAGCAGATGACAGGCAGGAATCGTGCAGCTCAGCTGGCAATTGTCAAGCAGATGAGCAGACAGTAATCACGCAGCTCAGCAGACCCAGATCACGTGACTGGGCATGCACTGTTCACGTGGCTGATCATACACTGATCACGTGATTGATCATGCACTGATTACTTGGATATCATGCACTGATCACGTGGCTGATCATACACTGTTCACGTGTCTGACCATGCACTGATCACGTGGCTGATCATACACTGCTCACGTAACTGATCATGCACTGATCACGTGGCTATCATGCACTGATCACGTGGCTGATCATGCACTGTTCACGTGGCTGATCACACCTGTCACGTGACATATCATGCACTGATCACGTGGCACTCATGCACTGATCACGTGGCTGATCATACTCTGCTCTCGAAACTCATCATGCACACATCACGTGGCTATCATGCACTGCTCACGTGGCTGTCATGGAATGATCACGTAGCTACCATATACTGGTCACGTGACTGATCATGCACAGATCACGTAAATGATCATGCACTGTTCACGTGACTGATCATGCACTGATCACGTGACTGATCATGCACTGATCACGTGGCTGATCATGCACTGATCACGTAACTGATCATGCACTGATCACGTGGCTGATCATGCACTGATCACGTGGCTGATCATGCACTGATCACGTGGCTGATCATGCACTGATCACGTGACTGAGCATGGACTGATCACATGACTATCATGTAGTGATCACGTGACTTAATGGCGCTGATCATGTGACTGATCATGCGCTGATCATGTTTGCTATCATACACTGATCATGTGCCTCTGGAGGCAATAAACAAAGAGCTGAGTAGGCACGAATCAAACAGTCAGCAGGCAATAATCATGGAACTCAGCTGTGAGGAATCATGCTGCTCAGCTGGCAATAATCAAGCAGCTGAGCAGGCAGGAATTACACAGCACAGCTGGCAATTGTCAAGCAGATGACAGGCAGGAATCGTGCAGCTCAGCTGGCAATTGTCAAGCAGATGAGCAGACAGTAATCACGCAGCTCAGCAGGCCCTGATCACGTGACTGAGCATGCACTGTTCACGTGGCTGATCATACACTGATCACGTGATGATCATGCACTGATCACTTGGATATCATGCACTGATCACGTGGCTGATCATACACTGTTCACTTGACTGATCATGCACTGATCACGTGGCTGATCATACACTGCTCACGTAACTGATCATGCACTGATCACGTGGCTATCATGCACTGAATACGTGGCTGAACATGCACTGTTCACGTGGCTGATCACACACCTGTCACGTGACATATCATGCACTGATCACGTGGCACTCATGCACTGATCACGTGGCTGATCATACTCTGCTCACGTAACTGATCATGCACACATCACGTGGCTATCATGCACTGCTCACGTGGCTCGTCATGGAATGATCACGTAGCTACCATATACTGATCACGTGACTGATCATGCACTGATCACGTAAATGATCATGCACTGATCACGTGACTGATCATGCACTGATCACGTGACTGATCATGCACTGATCACGTGGCTATCATGCACTGCTCACGTGGCTGATCATGCAACGATCACGTAGCAACCATGCACTGGTCACGTGACTGATCATGCACTGATCACGTAATTGATCATGCACTGATCACGTGGCTCATCATGCACTGATCACGTGGCTGATCACACACGTATCACATGACTGATCATGCACTGATCACGTGGCTATCATGCACTGATCACGTGGCTATCATGCACTGATCACGTGGCTGATCATGCAATGATCACGTAACTACCATGCACTGATCACGTGACTGATCATGCACTGATCACGTGACTGATCATGCACTGATCACGTGGCTGATCATGCACTGATCACGTGGCTGATCATGCACTGATCACGTGACTGATCATGCACTGATCACGTGACTGATCATGCACTGATCACGTGGCTATCATGCACTGATCACGTGGCTGACATACACTGATCACGTGCCTGGTCATGCACTGATCACGTGGCTGATCATGCACTGATCACGTGACTGATCATGCACTGATCACGTGTCTGATCATGCACTGATCACGTGGCTATCATGCACTGCTCACGTGGCTGATCATGCATGATCACGCAGCTACCATGTACTGGTCACATGACTGATCATGCACTGATCACGTGACTGATCATGCAGTGATCACGTGGCTATCATGCACTACTCACGTGTCTGATCATGCAATGATCATGTAGCTACCATGTACAGGTCACGTGAATGATCATACACCCATCAGGTGACTGATCATGCACTGATCACGTGGCTATCATGCACTGATCACGAGACTGATCATGCACTGATCACGTCTATATCATGCACTGATCACATGACTGCCCATGCACTGATCACGTGGATGATCATAAACTAATCATGTGACAGATCATGCACTGATCACGTGGCTGATCATGCACTGATACCGTGACTGAGCATGGACTGATCACATGAGTATCATGTAGTGATCACGTGACTTAATGGCGCTGATCATGTGACTGATCATGCGCTGATCATGTTTGCTATCATACACTGATCATGTGCCTCTGGAGGCAATAAAAAGAGCTGAGTAGGCACGAATCAAACAGTCAGCAGGCAATAATCATGGAACTCAGCTGTGAGGAATCATGCTGCTCAGCTGGCAATAATCAAGCAGCTGAGCAGGAAGGAATTAGGCAGCAAAGCTGGCAATTGTCAAGCAGATGACAGGCAGGAATCGTGCAGCTCAGCTGGCAATTGTCAAGCAGATGAGCAGACAGTAATCACGCAGCTCAGCAGGCCCAGATCACGTGACTGAACATGCACTGTTCACGTGGCTGATCATACACTGATCACGTGATTGATCATGCACTGATTACTTGGATATCATGCACTGATCACGTGGCTGATCATACACTGTTCACGTGTCTGACCATGCACTGATCACGTGGCTGATCATACACTGCTCACGTAACTGATCATGCACTGATCACGTGGCTATCATGCACTGATCACGTGGCTGAACATGCACTGTTCACGTGGCTGATCACACACCTGTCACGTGACATATCATGCACTGAACACGTGGCACTCATGCACTGATCACGTGGCTGATCATACTCTGCTCTCGAAACTCATCATGCACACATCACGTTTCTATCATGCACTGCTCACGTGGCTCGTCATGGAATGATCACGTAGCTACCCTATACTGTTCACGTGACTGATCATGCACAGATCACGTAAATGATCATGCACTGTTCACGTGACTGATCATGTACTGATCACGTGACTGATCATGCACTGATCACGTGGCTGATCATGCACTGATCACGTGGCTGATCATGCACTGATCACGTGGCTGATCATGCACTGATCACGTGGCTGATCATGCACTGATCACGTGGCTGATCATGCACTGATCACGTGACTGATCATGCACTGATCACATGACTATCATGCAGTGATCACGTGACTTAATCACTGATCATGTGACTGATCATGCACTGATCATGTTTGCTATCATACACTGATCATGTGCCTCTGGAGGCAATGAACAAAGAGCTGAGTAGGCACGAATCAAACAGTCAGCAGGCAATAATCATGGAACTCAGCTGTGAGGAATCATGCTGCTCAGCTGGCAATAATCAAGCAGCTGAGCAGGCAGGAATTACGCAGCACAGCTGGCAATTGTCAAGCAGATGACAGGCAGGAATCGTGCAGCTCAGCTGGCAATTGTCAAGCAGATGAGCAGACAGTAATCACGCAGCTCAGCAGGCCCTGATCACGTGACTGAGCATGCACTGATCACGTGGCTGATCATACACTGATCACGTGATGATCATGCACTGATCACGTGGATATCATGCACTGATCACGTGGCTGATCATACACTGATCACGTGTCTGATCATGCACTGATCACGTGGCTGATCATGCACTGATCACGTGACTGATCATGCACTGATCACGTGGCTATCATGCACTGATCACGTGGCTGATCATGCACTGATCACGTGGCTGATCATGCACTGATCACGTGACTATCATGCACTGATCACGTGGCTATCATGCACTGATCACGTGGCTGATCATGCATGATCACGCAGCTATCATGCACTGATCACGTGACTGATCATGCACTGATCACGTGACTGATCATGCACTGATCACGTGGCTATCATGCACTATCACGTGGCTGATCATGCACTGATCATGTAGCTATCATGCACTGATCACGTGAATGATCATGCACTGATCACGTGACTGATCATGCACTGATCACGTGGCTGATCATGCACTGATCACGTGGCTGATCATGCACTGATCACGTGGCTGATCATGCACTGATCACGTGACTGATCATGCACTGATCACGTGACTGATCATGCACTGATCACGTGGCTATCATGCACTGATCACGTGACTGATCATGCACTGATCACGTGGCTGATCATGCACTGATCACGTGATGATCATGCACTGATCACGTGGATATCATGCACTGATCACGTGGCTGATCATGCACTGATCACGTGTCTGATCATGCACTGATCACGTGGCTGATCATACACTGATCACGTAACTGATCATGCACTGATCACGTGGCTATCATGCACTGATCACGTGGCTGATCATGCACTGATCACGTGGCTGATCACACACTGTCACGTGACATATCATGCACTGATCACGTGGCACTCATGCACTGATCACGTGGCTGATCATACACTGATCACGTAACTGATCATGCACACATCACGTGGCTATCATGCACTGCTCACGTGGCTGTCATGGAATGATCACGTAGCTACCATATACTGATCACGTGACTGATCATGCACTGATCACGTAAATGATCATGCACTGTTCACGTGACTGATCATGCACTGATCACGTGGCTGATCATGCACTGATCACGTGGCTATCATGCACTGCTCACGTGGCTGATCATGCAACGATCACGTAGCAACCATGTACTGGTCACGTGACTGATCATGCACTGATCACGTAATTGATCATGCACTGATCACGTGGCTCATCATGCACTGATCACGTGGCTGATCACACACGTATCACGTGACTGATCATGCACTGATCACGTGGCTATCATGCACTGATCACGTGGCTGATCATGCACTGATCACGTGACTATCATGCACTGATCACGTGACTGATCATGCACTGATCACGTGACTGATCATGCACTGATCACGTGGCTGATCATGCACTGATCACGTGGCTGATCATGCACTGATCACGTGACTGATCATGCACTGATCACGTGACTGATCATGCACTGATCACGTGGCTATCATGCACTGATCACGTGGCTGATCATGCACTGATCACGTGCTGATCATGCACTGATCACGTGGCTGATCATGCACTGATCACGTGGCTGATCATGCACTGATCACGTGGCTATCATGCACTGATCACGTGGCTGATCATGCACTGATCACGTGACTGATCATGCACTGATCACGTGGCTGATCATGCACTGATCACGTGGTGATCACACACTGATCACGTGACTGATCATGCACTGATCACGTGACTGATCATGCACTGATCACGTGGCTATCATGCACTGATCACGTGGATATCATGCACTGATCACGTGGCTGATCACACACGTATCACGTGACTGATCATGCACTGATCACGTGGCTATCATGCACTGATCACGTGGCTATCATGCACTGATCACGTGGCTGATCATGCACTGATCACGTAGCTATCATGCACTGATCACGTGACTGATCATGCACTGATCACGTGACTGATCATGCACTGATCACGTGACTGATCATGCACTGATCACGTGGCTATCATGCACTGATCACGTGGCTGATCATGCACTGATCACGCAGCTATCATGCACTGATCACGTGACTGATCATGCACTGATCACATGACTGATCATGCACTGATCACGTGGCTTATCATGCACTGATCATGTGACTGATCATGTGCTGATCATGTTTGGTGTCATACACTGATCATGTGCCTCTGGAGGCAATGAACAAAGAGCTGAGTAGGCAGGAATCAGTCAGCAGGCTATAATCATGGAACTCAGCTCTGAGAAATCATGCTGCTCAGCTGGCAATAATCAAGCAGCTGAGCAGGCAGGAATTACGCAGCACAGCTGGCAATTGTCAAGCAGATGACAGGCAGGAATCGTGCAGCTCAGCTGGCAATTGTCAAGCAGATGAGCAGACAGTAATCACGCAGCTCAGCAGGCCCTGATCACGTGACTGAGCATGCACTGTTCACGTGGCTGATCATACACTGATCACGTGACTGATCATGCACTGATCACGTGACTGATCATGCACTGATCACGTGGCTGATCATGCACTGATCACGTGGCTGATCATGCACTGATCACGTGGCTGATCATGCACTGATCACGTGACTGATCATGCACTGATCACGTGACTGATCATGCACTGATCACGTGGCTATCATGCACTGATCACGTGGCTGATCATGCATGATCACGCAGCTACCATGCACTGATCACGTGACTGATCATGCACTGATCACGTGACTGATCATGCACTGATCACGTGGCTTATCATGCACTGATCATGTGACTGATCATGCACTGATCATGTTTGGTATCATACACTGATCATGTGCCTCTGGAGGCAATGAACATAGAGCTGAGTAGGCAGGAATCAGTCAGCAGGCTATAATCATGGAACTCAGCTCTGAGAAATCATGCTGCTCAGCTGGCAATAATCAAGTAGATGAGCAGGCAGGAATTACACAGCACAGGTGGCAATTGTCAAGCAGATGACAGGCAGGAATCGTGCAGCTCAGCTGGCAATTGTCAAGCAGATGAGCAGACAGTAATCACGCAGCTCAGCAGGCACTGATCACGTGACTGAGCATGCACTGATCACGTGGCTGATCATACACTGATCACGTGACTGATCATGCACTGATCACGTGACTGATCATGCACTGATCACGTGGCTGATCATGCACTGATCACGTGGCTGATCATGCACTGATCACGTGACTGATCATGCACTGATCACGGGCTATCATGCACTGACACATGACTGATCATGCACTGATCACGTGGCTGATCATGCACTGATCACGTGACTGATCATGCACTGATCACGTGGCTGATCATGCACTGATCACGTGGCTATCATGCACTGATCACGTGGCTGATCATGCACTGATCACGTAGCTATCATGCACTGATCACGTGACTGATCATGCACTGATCACGTGGCTGATCATGCACTGATCACGTGGCTGATCATGCACTGATCACGTGGCTGATCATGCACTGATCACGTGACTGATCATGCACTGATCACGTGACTGATCATGCACTGATCATGTTTGGTGTCATACACTGATCATGTGCCTCTGGAGGCAATGAACATAGAGCTGAGTAGGCACGAATCAGTCAGCAGGCTATAATCATGGAACTCAGCTCTGAGAAATCATGCTGCTCAGCTGGCAATAATCAAGCAGATGAGCAGGCAGGAATTACGCAGCACAGGTGGCAATTGTCAAGCAGATGACAGGCAGGAATCATGCAGCTCAGCTGGCAATTGTCAAGCAGATGAGCAGACAGTAATCACGCAGCTCAGCAGGCCCTGATCACGTGACTGAGCATGCACTGTTCACGTGGCTGATCATACACTGATCACGTGACTGATCATGCACTGATCACGTGACTGATCATGCACTGATCACGTGGCTATCATGCACTGATCACGTGGCTGATCATGCACTGATCACGTGGCTGATCATGCACTGATCACGTGGCTGATCATGCACTGATCACGTGACTGATCATGCACTGATCACGTGGCTGATCATGCACTGATCACGTGGCTATCATGCACTGATCACGTGGCTGATCATGCACTGATCACGCAGCTATCATGCACTGATCACGTGACTGATCATGCACTGATCACGTGACTGATCATGCACTGATCACGTGGCTATCATGCACTGATCACGTGGCTGATCATGCACTGATCACGTGGCTATCATGCACTGATCACGTGACTGATCATGCACTGATCACGTGACTGATCATGCACTGATCACGTGGCTGATCATGCACTGATCACGTGACTGATCATGCACTGATCACGTGGCTATCATGCACTACTCACGTGGCTGATCATGCAATGATCATGTAGCTACCATGTACAGGTCACGTGAATGATCATACACCCATCAGGTGACTGATCATGCACTGATCACGTGGCTATCATGCACTGATCACGAGACTGATCATGCACTGATCACGTCTATATCATGCACTGATCACATGACTGCCCATGCACTGATCACGTGGATGATCATACACTAATCATGTGACAGATCATGCACTGATCACGTGGCTGATCATGCACTGATACCGTGACTGAGCATGGACTGATCACATGACTATCATGTAGTGATCACGTGACTTAATGGCGCTGATCATGTGACTGATCATGCGCTGATCATGTTTGCTATCATACACTGATCATGTGCCTCTGGAGGCAATAAACAAAGAGCTGAGTAGGCACGAATCAAACAGTCAGCAGGCAATAATCATGGAACTCAGGTGTGAGGAATCATGCTGCTCAGCTGGCAATAATCAAGCAGCTGAGCAGGCAGGAATTACGCAGCACAGCTGGCAATTGTCAAGCAGATGACAGGCAGGAATCGTGCAGCTCAGCTGGCAATTGTCAAGCAGATGAGCAGACAGTAATCACGCAGCTCAGCAGGCCCTGATCACGTGACTGAGCATGCACTGTTCACGTGGCTGATCATACACTGATCACGTGATTGATCATGCACTGATCACTTGGATATCATGCACTGATCACGTGGCTGATCATACACTGTTCACGTGTCTGACCATGCACTGATCACGTGGCTGATCATACACTGCTCACGTAACTGATCATGCACTGATCACGTGGCTATCATGCACTGATCACGTGGCTGAACATGCACTGTTCACGTGGCTGATCACACACCTGTCACGTGACATATCATGCACTGATCACGTGGCACTCATGCACTGATCACGTGGCTGATCATACTCTGCTCACGTAACTGATCATGCACACATCACGTGGCTATCATGCACTGCTCACGTGGCTCGTCATGGAATGATCACGTAGCAACCATATACTGGTCACGTGACTGATCATGCACTGATCACGTAAATGATCATGCACTGATCACGTGACTGATCATGCACTGATCACGTGACTGATCATGCACTGATCACGTGGCTGATCATGCACTGATCACGTGGCTGATCATGCACTGATCACGTGGCTGATCATGCACTGATCACGTGACTGATCATGCACTGATCACGTGACTGATCATGCACTGATCACGTGGCTATCATGCACTGATCACGTGGCTGATCATGCACTGATCACGTGACTGATCATGCACTATCACGTGACTGATCATGCACTGATCACGTGACTGATCATGCACTGATCACGTGGCTATCATGCACTGATCACGTGGATATCATGCACTGATCACGTGGCTGATCACACACGATCACGTGACTGATCATGCACTGATCACGTGACTATCATGCACTGATCACGTGGCTATCATGCACTGATCACGTGGCTGATCATGCACTGATCACGTGACTGATCATGCACTGATCACGTGACTGATCATGCACTGATCACGTGACTGATCATGCACTGATCACGTGGCTGATCATGCACTGATCACGTGGCTGATCATGCACTGATCACGTGGCTGATCATGCACTGATCACGTGACTGATCATGCACTGATCACGTGACTATCATGCACTGATCACGTGGCTATCATGCACTGATCACGTGGCTGATCATGCACTGATCACGTGGCTATCATGCACTGATCACGTGACTGATCATGCACTGATCACGTGACTGATCATGCACTGATCACGTGGCTGATCATGCACTGATCACGTGGCTGATCATGCACTGATCACGTGACTGATCATGCACTGATCACGTGACTGATCATGCACTGATCACGTGACTGATCATGCACTGATCACGTGGCTATCATGCACTGATCACGTGGCTGATCATGCAATGATCATGTAGCTACCATGTACTGGTCACGTGACTGATCATGCACTGATCACGTGACTGATCATGCACTGATCACGTGGCTATCATGCACTGATCACGTGACTGATCATGCACTGATCACGTCTATATCATGCACTGATCACATGACTGCCCATGCACTGATCACGTGGATGATCATACACTAATCATGTGACAGATCATGCACTGATCACGTGGCTGATCATGCACTGATACCGTGACTGAGCATGGACTGATCACATGACTATCATGTAGTGATCACGTGACTTAATGGCGCTGATCATGTGACTGATCATGCGCTGATCATGTTTGCTATCATACACTGATCATGTGCCTCTGGAGGCAATAAACAAAGAGCTGAGTAGGCACGAATCAAACAGTCAGCAGGCAATAATCATGGAACTCAGCTGTGAGGAATCATGCTGCTCAGCTGGCAATAATCAAGCAGCTGAGCAGGCAGGAATTACGCAGCACAGCTGGCAATTGTCAAGCAGATGACAGGCAGGAATCGTGCAGCTCAGCTGGCAATTGTCAAGCAGATGAGCAGACAGTAATCACGCAGCTCAGCAGGCCCTGATCACGTGACTGAGCATGCACTGTTCACGTGGCTGATCATACACTGATCACGTGACTGATCATGCACTGATCACTTGGATATCATGCACTGATCACGTGGCTGATCATACACTGTTCACGTGTCTGACCATGCACTGATCACGTGGCTGATCATACACTGCTCACGTAACTGATCATGCACTGATCACGTGGCTATCATGCACTGATCACGTGGCTGAACATGCACTGTTCACGTGGCTGATCACACACCTGTCACGTGACATATCATGCACTGATCACGTGGCTGATCATACACTGATCACGTAACTGATCATGCACTGATCACGTGGCTATCATGCACTGCTCACGTGGCTGTCATGGAATGATCACGTAGCTACCATATACTGGTCACGTGACTGATCATGCACTGATCACGTAAATGATCATGCACTGATCACGTGACTGATCATGCACTGATCACGTGACTGATCATGCACTGATCACGTGGCTGATCATGCACTGATCACGTGACTGATCATGCACTGATCACGTGGCTGATCATGCACTGATCACGTGGCTGATCATGCACTGATCACGTGACTGATCATGCACTGATCACGTGACTGATCATGCACTGATCACGTGGCTATCATGCACTGATCACGTGGCTGATCATGCACTGATCACGTGACTGATCATGCACTGATCACGTGACTGATCATGCACTGATCACGTGACTGATCATGCACTGATCACGTGGCTATCATGCACTGATCACGTGGCTATCATGCACTGATCACGTGGCTGATCACACTGATCACGTGACTGATCATGCACTGATCACGTGGCTATCATGCACTGATCACGTGACTGATCATGCACTGATCACGTGACTGATCATGCACTGATCACGTGGCTGATCATGCACTGATCACGTGGCTGATCATGCACTGATCACGTGGCTATCATGCACTGATCACGTGGCTGATCATGCACTGATCACGTAGCTATCATGCACTGATCACGTGACTGATCATGCACTGATCACGTGATTGATCATGCACTGATCACGTGGCTGATCATGCACTGATCACGTGGCTGATCATGCACGATCACGTGACTGATCATGCACTGATCACGTGACTGATCATGCACTGATCACGTGGCTATCATGCACTGATCACGTGGCTATCATGCACTGATCACGTGGCTGATCATGCACTGATCACGTGACTGATCATGCACTGATCACGTGACTGATCATGCACTGATCACGTGGCTGATCATGCACTGATCACGTGGCTATCATGCACTGATCACGTGGCTGATCATGCATGATCACGCAGCTATCATGCACTGATCACGTGACTGATCATGCACTGATCACGTGACTGATCATGCACTGATCACGTGGCTATCATGCACTGATCACGTGGCTGATCATGCACTGATCACGTAGCTTCATGCACTGATCACGTGACTGATCATGCACTGATCACGTGACTGATCATGCACTGATCACGTGGCTGATCATGCACTGATCACGTGGCTGATCATGCACTGATCACGTGGCTGATCATGCACTGATCACGTGACTGATCATGCACTGATCACGTGACTGATCATGCACTGATCACGTGGCTATCATGCACTGATCACGTGGCTGATCATGCACTGATCACGTACTGATCATGCACTGATCACGTGACTGATCATGCACTGATCACGTGACTGATCATGCACTGATCACGTGGCTATCATGCACTGATCACGTGGCTGATCATGCATGATCACACAGCTATCATGCACTGATCACGTGACTGATCATGCACTGATCACGTGACTGATCATGCACTGATCACGTGGCTATCATGCACTGATCACGTGGCTGATCATGCACTGATCACGTAGCTTCATGTACTGGTCACGTGACTGATCATGCACTGATCACGTGACTGATCATGCACTGATCACGTGACTGATCATGCACTGATCACGTGGCTATCATGCACTGATCACGTGGCTGATCATGCACTGATCACGTAGCTATCATGCACTGATCACGTGACTGATCATGCACTGATCACGTGACTGATCATGCACTGATCACGTGACTGATCATGCACTGATCACGTGACTGATCATGCACTGATCACGTGACTGATCATGCACTGATCACGTGGCTATCATGCACTGATCACGTGGCTGATCATGCACTGATCACGTGGCTATCATGCACTGATCACGTGACTGATCATGCACTGATCACATGACTGATCATGCACTGATCACGTGGCTTATCATGCACTGATCATGTGACTGATCATGTGCTGATCATGTTTGCTATCATACACTGATCATGTGCCTCTGGAGGCAATGAACAAAGAGCTGAGTAGGCACGAATCAGTCAGCAGGCAATAATCATGGAACTCAGCTGTGAGGAATCATGCTGCTCAGCTGGCAATAATCAAGCAGCTGAGCAGGCAGGAATTACGCAGCACAGCTGGCAATTGTCAAGCAGATGACAGGCAGGAATCGTGCAGCTCAGCTGGCAATTGTCAAGCAGATGAGCAGACAGTAATCACGCAGCTCAGCAGGCCCTGATCACGTGACTGAGCATGCACTGTTCACGTGGCTGATCATACACTGATCACGTGACTGATCATGCACTGATCACTTGGATATCATGCACTGATCACGTGGCTGATCATACACTGTTCACGTGTCTGACCATGCACTGATCACGTGGCTGATCATACACTGCTCACGTAACTGATCATGCACTGATCACGTGGCTATCATGCACTGATCACGTGGCTGAACATGCACTGTTCACGTGGCTGATCACACACCTGTCACGTGACATATCATGCACTGATCACGTGGCTGATCATACACTGCTCACGTAACTCATCATGCACACATCACGTGGCTATCATGCACTGCTCACGTGGCTGTCATGGAATGATCACGTAGCTACCATATACTGGTCACGTGACTGATCATGCACAGATCACGTAAATGATCATGCACTGTTCACGTGACTGATCATGCACTGATCACGTGACTGATCATGCACTGATCACGTGGCTATCATGCACTGCTCACGTGGCTGATCATGCAATGATCACGTAGCAACCATGTACTGGTCACGTGACTGATCATGCACTGATCACGTAATTGATCATGCACTGATCACGTGGCTCATCATGCACTGATCACGTGGCTGATCACACATGATCACGTGACTGATCATGCACTGATCACGTGGCTATCATGCACTGATCACGTGGCTATCATGCACTGATCACGTGGCTATCATGCACTGATCACGTGGCTGATCATGCAATGATCACGTAGCTATCATGCACTGATCACGTGACTGATCATGCACTGATCACGTAATTGATCATGCACTGATCACGTGGCTGATCATGCACTGATGCGTGGCTGATCATGCACGATCACGTGACTGATCATGCACTGATCACGTGACTGATCATGCACTGATCACGTGGCTATCATGCACTGATCACGTGGATATCATGCACTGATCACGTGGCTGATCACACACGATCACGTGACTGATCATGCACTGATCACGTGGCTATCATGCACTGATCACGTGGCTATCATGCACTGATCACGTGGCTGATCATGCACTGATCACGTAGCTATCATGCACTGATCACGTGACTGATCATGCACTGATCACGTAACTGATCATGCACTGATCACGTGACTGATCATGCACTGATCACGTGACTGATCATGCACTGATCACGTGACTGATCATGCACTGATCACGTGGCTATCATGCACTGATCACGTGGCTGATCATGCAATGATCACGCAGCTACCATGTACTGATCACATGACTGATCATGCACTGATCACATAATTGATCATGCACTGATCACGTGGCTGATCATGCACTGATCATGTGCTGATCATGTTTGGTGTCACACACTGATCATGTGCCTCTGGAGGCAATGAACATAGAGCTGAGTAGGCAGGAATCAGTCAGCAGGCTATAATCATGGAACTCAGCTCTGAGAAATCATGCTGCTCAGCTGGCAATAATCAAGTAGATGAGCAGGCAGGAATTACGCAGCACAGGTGGCAATTGTCAAGCAGATGACAGGCAGGAATCGTGCAGCTCAGCTGGCAATTGTCAAGCAGATGAGCAGACAGTAATCACGCAGCTCAGCAGGCCCTGATCACGTGACTGATCATGCACTGATCACGTGGCTGATCACACACTGATCACGTGACTGATCATGCACTGATCACGTGACTGATCATGCACTGATCACGTGGCTGATCATGCACTGATCACGTGACTGATCATGCACTGATCACGTGACTGATCATGCACTGATCACGTGGCTATCATGCACTGATCACGTGGCTGATCATGCACTGATCACGTGGCTGATCATGCACTGATCACATGACTGATCATGCACTGATCACGTGACTGATCATGCACTGATCACGTGGCTATCATGCACTACTCACGTGGCTGATCATGCAATGATCATGTAGCTACCATGTACTGGTCACGTGACTGATCATACACCCATCAGGTGACTGATCATGCACTGATCACGTGGCTGATCATGCACTGATCACGTGACTGATCATGCACTGATCACGTGACTGATCATGCACTGATCACATGGCTATCATGCACTGATCACGTGGCTGATCATGCACTGATCACGTGGCTGATCATGCACTGATACCGTGACTGAGCATGGACTGATCACATGACTATCATGTAGTGATCACGTGACTTAATGGCGCTGATCATGTGACTGATCATGCGCTGATCATGTTTGCTATCATACACTGATCATGTGCCTCTGGAGGCAATAAACAAAGAGCTGAGTAGGCACGAATCAAACAGTCAGCAGGCAATAATCATGGAACTCAGCTGTGAGGAATCATGCTGCTCAGCTGGCAATAATCAAGCAGCTGAGCAGGCAGGAATTACGCAGCACAGCTGGCAATTGTCAAGCAGATGACAGGCAGGAATCGTGCAGCTCAGCTGGCAATTGTCAAGCAGATGAGCAGACAGTAATCACGCAGCTCAGCAGGCCCTGATCACGTGACTGAGCATGCACTGTTCACGTGGCTGATCATACACTGATCACGTGATGATCATGCACTGATCACTTGGATATCATGCACTGATCACGTGGCTGATCATACACTGTTCACGTGTCTGACCATGCACTGATCACGTGGCTGATCATACACTGCTCACGTAACTGATCATGCACTGATCACGTGGCTATCATGCACTGATCACGTGGCTGAACATGCACTGTTCACGTGGCTGATCACACACCTGTCACGTGACATATCATGCACTGATCACGTGGCACTCATGCACTGATCACGTGGCTGATCATACTCTGCTCACGTAACTGATCATGCACACATCACGTGGCTATCATGCACTGCTCACGTGGCTCGTCATGGAATGATCACGTAGCTACCATATACTGGTCACGTGACTGATCATGCACAGATCACGTAAATGATCATGCACTGTTCACGTGACTGATCATGTACTGATCACGTGACTGATCATGCACTGATCACGTGGCTATCATGCACTGCTCACGTGGCTGATCATGCAATGATCACGTAGCAACCATGTACTGGTCACGTGACTGATCATGCACTGATCACGTAATTGATCATGCACTGATCACGTGGCTCATCATGCACTGATCACGTGGCTGATCACACATGTATCACGTGACTGATCATGCACTGATCACGTGGCTATCATGCACTGATCACGTGGCTATCATGCACTGATCACGTGGCTATCATGCACTGATCACGTGGCTGATCATGCACTGATCACGTAGCTATCATGCACTGATCACGTGACTGATCATGCACTGATCACGTGGCTATCATGCACTGATCACGTGGCTGATCATGCACTGATCACGTAGCTACCATGCACTGGTCACGTGACTGATCATGCACTGATCACGTAACTGATCATGCACTGATCACGTGGCTGATCATGCACTGATCACGTGGCTGATCATGCACTGATCACGTGACTGATCATGCACTGATCACGTGACTGATCATGCACTGATCACGTGACTGATCATGCACTGATCACGTGGCTATCATGCACTGATCACGTGGCTGATCATGCACTGATCACGCAGCTATCATGCACTGATCACGTGACTGATCATGCACTGATCACATGACTGATCATGCACTGATCACGTGGCTTATCATGCACTGATCATGTGACTGATCATGTGCTGATCATGTTTGGTGTCATACACTGATCATGTGCCTCTGGAGGCAATGAACAAAGAGCTGAGTAGGCAGGAATCAGTCAGCAGGCAATAATCATGGAACTCAGCTCTGAGAAATCATGCTGCTCAGCTGGCAATAATCAAGCAGCTGAGCAGGCAGGAATTACGCAGCACAGCTGGCAATTGTCAAGCAGATGACAGGCAGGAATCGTGCAGCTCAGCTGGCAATTGTCAAGCAGATGAGCAGACAGTAATCACGCAGCTCAGCAGGCCCTGATCACGTGACTGAGCATGCACTGTTCACGTGGCTGATCACACACTGATCACGTGACTGATCATGCACTGATCACGTGGCTATCATGCACTGATCACGTGGCTGATCATGCACTGATCACGTGGCTGATCATGCACTGATCACGTGGCTGATCATGCACTGATCACGTGACTGATCATGCACTGATCACGTGGCTGATCATGCACTGATCACGTGGCTATCATGCACTGATCACGTGGCTGATCATGCATGATCACGCAGCTATCATGCACTGATCACGTGACTGATCATGCACTGATCACGTGACTGATCATGCACTGATCACGTGGCTATCATGCACTGATCACGTGGCTGATCATGCACTGATCACGTAGCTATCATGCACTGATCACGTGGACTGATCATGCACTGATCACGTGACTGATCATGCACTGATCACGTGGCTGATCATGCACTGATCACGTGACTGATCATGCACTGATCACGTGGCTATCATGCACTACTCACGTGGCTGATCATGCAATGATCATGTAGCTACCATGTACAGGTCACGTGAATGATCATACACCCATCAGGTGACTGATCATGCACTGATCACGTGGCTATCATGCACTGATCACGTGACTGATCATGCACTGATCACGTCTATATCATGCACTGATCACATGACTGCCCATGCACTGATCACGTGGATGATCATACACTAATCATGTGACAGATCATGCACTGATCACGTGGCTGATCATGCACTGATACCGTGACTGAGCATGGACTGATCACATGACTATCATGTAGTGATCACGTGACTTAATGGCGCTGATCATGTGACTGATCATGCGCTGATCATGTTTGCTATCATACACTGATCATGTGCCTCTGGAGGCAATAAACAAAGAGCTGAGTAGGCACGAATCAAACAGTCAGCAGGCAATAATCATGGAACTCAGCTGTGAGGAATCATGCTGCTCAGCTGGCAATAATCAAGCAGCTGAGCAGGCAGGAATTACGCAGCACAGCTGGCAATTGTCAAGCAGATGACAGGCAGGAATCGTGCAGCTCAGCTGGCAATTGTCAAGCAGATGAGCAGACAGTAATCACGCAGCTCAGCAGGCCTGATCACGTGACTGAGCATGCACTGTTCACGTGGCTGATCATACACTGATCACGTGATTGATCATGCACTGATCACTTGGATATCATGCACTGATCACGTGGCTGATCATACACTGTTCACGTGTCTGACCATGCACTGATCACGTGGCTGATCATACACTGCTCACGTAACTGATCATGCACTGATCACGTGGCTATCATGCACTGATCACGTGGCTGAACATGCACTGTTCACGTGGCTGATCACACACTGTCACGTGACATATCATGCACTGATCACGTGGCACTCATGCACTGATCACGTGGCTGATCATACTCTGCTCACGTAACTGATCATGCACACATCACGTGGCTATCATGCACTGCTCACGTGGCTGATCATGGAATGATCACGTAGCTACCATATACTGGTCACGTGACTGATCATGCACTGATCACGTAAATGATCATGCACTGTTCACGTGACTGATCATGCACTGATCACGTGACTGATCATGCACTGATCACGTGGCTGATCATGCACTGATCACGTGGCTGATCATGCACTGATCACGTGGCTGATCATGCACTGATCACGTGACTGATCATGCACTGATCACGTGACTGATCATGCACTGATCACGTGGCTATCATGCACTGATCACGTGGCTGATCATGCACTGATCACGTGACTGATCATGCACTGATCACGTGACTGATCATGCACTGATCACGTGACTGATCATGCACTGATCACGTGGCTATCATGCACTGATCACGTGGATATCATGCACTGATCACGTGGCTGATCACACACGTATCACGTGACTGATCATGCACTGATCACGTGACTATCATGCACTGATCACGTGGCTATCATGCACTGATCACGTGGCTGATCATGCAATGATCACGTAGCTACCATGCACTGATCACGTGACTGATCATGCACTGATCAGGTAATTGATCATGCACTGATCACGTGACTGATCATGCACTGATCACGTGACTGATCATGCACTGATCACGTGACTGATCATGCACTGATCACGTGACTGATCATGCACTGATCACGCAGCTATCATGCACTGATCACATGACTGATCATGCACTGATCACATGACTGATCATGCACTGATCACGTGGCTTATCATGCACTGATCATGTGACTGATCATGTGCTGATCATGTTTTGTGTCATACACTGATCATGTGCCTCTGGAGGCAATGAACAAAGAGCTGAGTAGGCACGAATCAGTCAGCAGGCAATAATCATGGAACTCAGCTCTGAGAAATCATGCTGCTCAGCTGGCAATAATCAAGCAGCTGAGCAGGCAGGAATTACGCAGCACAGGTGGCAATTGTCAAGCAGATGACAGGCAGGAATCATGCAGCTCAGCTGGCAATTGTCAAGCAGATGAGCAGACAGTAATCACGCAGCTCAGCAGGCCCTGATCACGTGACTGAGCATGCACTGTTCACGTGGCTGATCATACACTGATCACGTGACTGATCATGCACTGATCATGTGACTGATCATGCACTGATCACGTGGCTATCATGCACTGATCACGTGGCTGATCATGCACTGATCACGGGACTGATCATGCACTGATCACGGGCTATCATGCACTGATACATGACTGATCATGCACTGATCACGTGGCTGATCATGCACTGATCACGTGACTGATCATGCACTGATCACGTGACTGATCATGCACTGATCACGTGACTGATCATGCACTGATCACGTGGCTGATCATGCACTGATCACGTGGCTATCATGCACTGATCACGTGGCTGATCACACTGATCACGTGACTGATCATGCACTGATCACGTGGCTATCATGCACTGATCACGTGACTGATCATGCACTGATCACGTGACTGATCATGCACTGATCACGTGGCTGATCATGCACTGATCACGTGGCTGATCATGCACTGATCACGTGGCTATCATGCACTGATCACGTGGCTGATCATGCACTGATCACGTAGCTACCATGCACTGGTCACGTGACTGATCATGCACTGATCACGTGAATGATCATGCACTGATCACGTGACTGATCATGCACTGATCACGTGACTGATCATGCACTGATCACGTGGCTATCATGCACTGATCACGTGGCTGATCATGCACTGATCACGTAGCTACCATGTACTGATCACGTGACTGATCATGCACTGATCACGTGATTGATCATGCACTGATCACGTGGCTGATCATGCACTGATCACGTGGCTGATCATGCACGATCACGTGACTGATCATGCACTGATCACGTGACTGATCATGCACTGATCACGTGGCTATCATGCACTGATCACGTGGATATCATGCACTGATCACGTGGCTGATCATGCACTATCACGTGACTGATCATGCACTGATCACGTGGCTATCATGCACTGATCACGTGGCTATCATGCACTGATCACGTGGCTGATCATGCACTGATCACGTGGCTATCATGCACTGATCACGTGACTGATCATGCACTGATCACGTAATTGATCATGCACTGATCACGTGACTGATCATGCACTGATCACGTGACTGATCATGCACTGATCACGTGACTGATCATGCACTGATCACGTGGCTATCATGCACTGATCACGTGGCTGATCATGCACTGATCACGTAGCTATCATGCACTGATCACGTGACTGATCATGCACTGATCACGTGACTGATCATGCACTGATCACGTGGCTATCATGCACTGATCACGTGGCTGATCATGCACTGATCACGTGACTGATCATGCACTGATCACGTGGCTGATCATGCACTGATCACGTGGCTATCATGCACTGATCACGTGGCTGATCATGCATGATCACGTAGCTATCATGCACTGATCACGTGACTGATCATGCACTGATCACGTGACTGATCATGCACTGATCACGTGGCTATCATGCACTGATCACGTGGCTGATCATGCACTGATCACGTAGCTATCATGTACTGATCACGTGACTGATCATGCACTGATCACGTGACTGATCATGCACTGATCACGTGGCTGATCATGCACTGATCACGTGGCTGATCATGCACTGATCACGTGGCTGATCATGCACTGATCACGTGACTGATCATGCACTGATCACGTGACTGATCATGCACTGATCACGTGGCTGATCATGCACTGATCACGTGGCTGATCATGCACTGATCACGTGACTGATCATGCACTGATCACGTGGCTGATCATGCACTGATCACGTGACTGATCATGCACTGATCACGTGACTGATCATGCACTGATCACGTGGCTGATCATGCACTGATCACGTAACTGATCATGCACTGATCACGTGGCTATCATGCACTGATCACGTGGCTGATCATGCACTGATCACGTGGCTGATCACACACTGTCACGTGACTATCATGCACTGATCACGTGGCACTCATGCACTGATCACGTGGCTGATCATACACTGATCACGTGACTGATCATGCACTGATCACGTGGCTATCATGCACTGATCACGTGGCTGTCATGCAATGATCACGTAGCTACCATATACTGATCACGTGACTGATCATGCACTGATCACGTGAATGATCATGCACTGATCACGTGACTGATCATGCACTGATCACGTGACTGATCATGCACTGATCACGTGGCTATCATGCACTGATCACGTGGCTGATCATGCACGATCACGTAGCAACCATGTACTGGTCACGTGACTGATCATGCACTGATCACGTAATTGATCATGCACTGATCACGTGGCTGATCATGCACTGATCACGTGGCTGATCACACATGATCACGTGACTGATCATGCACTGATCACGTGGCTATCATGCACTGATCACGTGGCTGATCATGCACTGATCACGTGGATATCATGCACTGATCACGTGGCTGATCACACACGATCACGTGACTGATCATGCACTGATCACGTGGCTATCATGCACTGATCACGTGGCTATCATGCACTGATCACGTGGCTGATCATGCACTGATCACGTAGCTATCATGCACTGATCACGTGACTGATCATGCACTGATCACGTAATTGATCATGCACTGATCACGTGGCTGATCATGCACTGATCACGTGGCTGATCATGCACTGATCACGTGGCTGATCATGCACTGATCACGTGGCTGATCATGCACTGATCACGTGACTGATCATGCACTGATCACGTGACTGATCATGCACTGATCACGTGGCTATCATGCACTGATCACGTGGCTGATCATGCACTGATCACGTGGCTATCATGCACTGATCACGTGACTGATCATGCACTGATCACGTGGCTGATCATGCACTGATCACGTGGCTGATCATGCACTGATCACGTGACTGATCATGCACTGATCACGTGGCTGATCATGCACTGATCACGTGGCTGATCATGCACTGATCACGTGACTGATCATGCACTGATCACGTGACTGATCATGCACTGATCACGTGGCTATCATGCACTGATCACGTGGCTGATCATGCACTGATCACGTGACTGATCATGCACTGATCACGTGACTGATCATGCACTGATCACGTGACTGATCATGCACTGATCACGTGGCTATCATGCACTGATCACGTGGCTATCATGCACTGATCACGTGGCTGATCACACACTGATCACGTGACTGATCATGCACTGATCACGTGACTATCATGCACTGATCACGTGGCTATCATGCACTGATCACGTGGCTGATCATGCAATGATCACGTAGCTATCATGCACTGATCACGTGACTGATCATGCACTGATCACGTGACTGATCATGCACTGATCACGTGACTGATCATGCACTGATCACGTGACTGATCATGCACTGATCACGTGACTGATCATGCACTGATCACGTGGCTGATCATGCACTGATCACGCAGCTACCATGCACTGATCACATGACTGATCATGCACTGATCACATAACTGATCATGCACTGATCACGTGGCTTATCATGCACTGATCATGTGACTGATCATGTGCTGATCATGTTTGTGTCATACACTGATCATGTGCCTCTGGAGGCAATGAACAAAGAGCTGAGTAGGCAGGAATCAGTCAGCAGGCAATAATCATGGAACTCAGCTCTGAGAAATCATGCTGCTCAGCTGGCAATAATCAAGCAGCTGAGCAGGCAGGAATTACGCAGCACAGCTGGCAATTGTCAAGCAGATGACAGGCAGGAATCGTGCAGCTCAGCTGGCAATTGTCAAGCAGATGAGCAGACAGTAATCACGCAGCTCAGCAGGCCCTGATCACGTGACTGAGCATGCACTGTTCACGTGGCTGATCATACACTGATCACGTGACTGATCATGCACTGATCACGTGACTGATCATGCACTGATCACGTGGCTGATCATGCACTGATCACGTGGCTGATCATGCACTGATCACGGGACTGATCATGCACTGATCACGGGCTATCATGCACTGACACATGACTGACATGCACTGATCACGTGGCTGATCATGCACTGATCACGTGACTGATCATGCACTGATCACGTGACTGATCATGCACTGATCACGTGACTGATCATGCACTGATCACGTGGCTGATCATGCACTGATCACGTGGCTATCATGCACTGATCACGTGGCTGATCACACTGATCACGTGACTGATCATGCACTGATCACGTGGCTATCATGCACTGATCACGTGACTGATCATGCACTGATCACGTGACTGATCATGCACTGATCACGTGGCTGATCATGCACTGATCACGTGGCTGATCATGCACTGATCACGTGGCTATCATGCACTGATCACGTGGCTGATCATGCACTGATCACGTAGCTATCATGCACTGATCACGTGACTGATCATGCACTGATCACGTGGCTGATCATGCACTGATCACGTGACTGATCATGCACTGATCACGTGACTGATCATGCACTGATCACGTGGCTATCATGCACTGATCACGTGGCTGATCATGCACTGATCACGTAGCTACCATGCACTGATCACGTGACTGATCATGCACTGATCACGTAATTGATCATGCACTGATCACGTGGCTGATCATGCACTGATCACGTGGCTGATCACACACTGATCACGTGACTGATCATGCACTGATCACGTGACTGATCATGCACTGATCACGTGGCTATCATGCACTGATCACGTGGCTGATCATGCACTGATCACGTGGCTGATCATGCACGATCACGTGACTGATCATGCACTGATCACGTGGCTATCATGCACTGATCACGTGGCTATCATGCACTGATCACGTGGCTGATCATGCACTGATCACGTAGCTATCATGCACTGATCACGTGACTGATCATGCACTGATCACGTAACTGATCATGCACTGATCACGTGACTGATCATGCACTGATCACGTGACTGATCATGCACTGATCACGTGACTGATCATGCACTGATCACGTGGCTATCATGCACTGATCACGTGGCTGATCATGCACTGATCACGTAGCTATCATGCACTGTCACGTGACTGATCATGCACTGATCACGTGACTGATCATGCACTGATCACGTGGCTATCATGCACTGATCACGTGGCTGATCATGCACTGATCACGTGACTGATCATGCACTGATCACGTGGCTGATCATGCACTGATCACGTGGCTATCATGCACTGATCACGTGGCTGATCATGCATGATCACGTAGCTATCATGCACTGATCACGTGACTGATCATGCACTGATCACGTGACTGATCATGCACTGATCACGTGGCTATCATGCACTGATCACGTGGCTGATCATGCAATGATCATGTAGCTACCATGTACTGGTCACGTGAATGATCATGCACGATCAGGTGACTGATCATGCACTGATCACGTGGCTGATCATGCACTGATCACGTGGCTGATCATGCACTGATCACGTGGCTGATCATGCACTGATCACGTGACTGATCATGCACTGATCACGTGACTGATCATGCACTGATCACGTGGCTGATCATGCACTGATCACGTGGCTGATCATGCACTGATCACGTGACTGATCATGCACTGATCACGTGGCTGATCATGCACTGATCACGTGACTGATCATGCACTGATCACGTGACTGATCATGCACTGATCACGTGGCTGATCATACACTGATCACGTAACTGATCATGCACTGATCACGTGGCTATCATGCACTGATCACGTGGCTGATCATGCACTGATCACGTGGCTGATCACACACTGTCACGTGACATATCATGCACTGATCACGTGGCACTCATGCACTGATCACGTGGCTGATCATACTCTGCTCACGTAACTGATCATGCACACATCACGTGGCTATCATGCACTGCTCACGTGGCTGTCATGGAATGATCACGTAGCTACCATATACTGATCACGTGACTGATCATGCACTGATCACGTGAATGATCATGCACTGATCACGTGACTGATCATGCACTGATCACGTGACTGATCATGCACTGATCACGTGGCTATCATGCACTGCTCACGTGGCTGATCATGCACGATCACGTAGCAACCATGTACTGGTCACGTGACTGATCATGCACTGATCACGTAATTGATCATGCACTGATCACGTGGCTCATCATGCACTGATCACGTGGCTGATCACACATGATCACGTGACTGATCATGCACTGATCACGTGGCTCTCATGCACTGATCACGTGGCTGTCATGCACTGATCACGTGGATATCATGCACTGATCACGTGGCTGATCACACACTGATCACATGACTGATCATGCACTGATCACGTGGCTATCATGCACTGATCACGTGGCTATCATGCACTGATCACGTGGCTGATCATGCACTGATCACGTAGCTACCATGTACTGGTCACGTGACTGATCATGCACTGATCACGTAATTGATCATGCACTGATCACGTGGCTGATCATGCACTGATCACGTGGCTGATCATGCACTGATCACGTGACTGATCATGCACTGATCACGTGACTGATCATGCACTGATCACGTGGCTATCATGCACTGATCACGTGGCTGACATGCACTGATCACGTGCCTGATCATGCACTGATCACGTGGCTGATCATGCACTGATCACGTGACTGATCATGCACTGATCACGTGACTGATCATGCACTGATCACGTGGCTATCATGCACTGCTCACGTGGCTGATCATGCATGATCACGCAGCTACCATGTACTGGTCACATGACTGATCATGCACTGATCACGTGACTGATCATGCAGTGATCACGTGGCTATCATGCACTACTCACGTGGCTGATCATGCAATGATCATGTAGCTACCATGTACAGGTCACGTGAATGATCATACACCCATCAGGTGACTGATCATGCACTGATCACGTGGCTATCATGCACTGATCACGAGACTGATCATGCACTGATCACGTCTATATCATGCACTGATCACATGACTGCCCATGCACTGATCACGTGGATGATCATACACTAATCATGTGACAGATCATGCACTGATCACGTGGCTGATCATGCACTGATACCGTGACTGAGCATGGACTGATCACATGACTATCATGTAGTGATCACGTGACTTAATGGCGCTGATCATGTGACTGATCATGCGCTGATCATGTTTGCTATCATACACTGATCATGTGCCTCTGGAGGCAATAAACAAAGAGCTGAGTAGGCACGAATCAAACAGTCAGCAGGCAATAATCATGGAACTCAGCTGTGAGGAATCATGCTGCTCAGCTGGCAATAATCAAGCAGCTGAGCAGGCAGGAATTACGCAGCACAGCTGGCAATTGTCAAGCAGATGACAGGCAGGAATCGTGCAGCTCAGCTGGCAATTGTCAAGCAGATGAGCAGACAGTAATCACGCAGCTCAGCAGGCCCTGATCACGTGACTGAGCATGCACTGTTCACGTGGCTGATCATACACTGATCACGTGATGATCATGCACTGATCACTTGGATATCATGCACTGATCACGTGGCTGATCATACACTGTTCATGTGTCTGACCATGCACTGATCACGTGGCTGATCATACACTGCTCACGTAACTGATCATGCACTGATCACGTGGCTATCATGCACTGATCACGTGGCTGAACATGCACTGTTCACGTGGCTGATCACACACCTGTCACGTGACATATCATGCACTGATCACGTGGCACTCATGCACTGATCACGTGGCTGATCATACTCTGCTCACGTAACTGATCATGCACACATCACGTGGCTATCATGCACTGCTCACGTGGCTCGTCATGGAATGATCACGTAGCTACCATATACTGGTCACGTGACTGATCATGCACTGATCACGTGGCTATCATGCACTGATCACGTGACTGATCATGCACTGATCACGTGGCTATCATGCACTGCTCACGTGGCTGATCATGCAATGATCACGTAGCAACCATGTACTGGTCACGTGCCTGATCATGCACTGATCACGTAATTGATCCTGCACTGATCACGTGGCTCATCATGCACTGATCACGTGGCTGATCACACATGTATCACGTGACTGATCATGCACTGATCACGTGGCTCTCATGCACTGATCACGTGGCTATCATGCACTGATCACGTGGCTATCATGCACTGATCACGTGGCTGATCATGCACTGATCACGTGCTATCATGCACTGATCACGTGACTGATCATGCACTGATCACGTGGCTATCATGCACTGATCACGTGGCTGATCATGCAATGATCACGTAGCTACCATGCACTGGTCACGTGACTGATCATGCACTGATCACGTAATTGATCATGCACTGATCACGTGGCTGATCATGCACTGATCACGTGGCTGATCATGCACTGATCACGTGACTGATCATGCACTGATCACGTGACTGATCATGCACTGATCACGTGACTGATCATGCACTGATCACGTGGCTACCATGCACTGATCACGTGGCTGATCATGCACTGATCACGCAGCTATCATGCACTGGTCACATGACTGATCATGCACTGATCACATGACTGATCATGCACTGATCACGTGGCTTATCATGCACTGATCATGTGACTGATCATGTGCTGATCATGTTTGGTGTCATACACTGATCATGTGCCTCTGGAGGCAATGAACAAAGAGCTGAGTAGGCAGGAATCAGTCAGCAGGCAATAATCATGGAACTCAGCTCTGAGAAATCATGCTGCTCAGCTGGCAATAATCAAGCAGATGAGCAGGCAGGAATTACGCAGCACAGCTGGCAATTGTCAAGCAGATGACAGGCAGGAATCGTGCAGCTCAGCTGGCAATTGTCAAGCAGATGAGCAGACAGTAATCACGCAGCTCAGCAGGCCCTGATCACGTGACTGAGCATGCACTGTTCACGTGGCTGATCACACACTGATCACGTGACTGATCATGCACTGATCACGTGGCTATCATGCACTGATCACGTGGCTGACATACACTGATCACGTGCCTGATCATGCACTGATCACGTGGCTGATCATGCACTGATCACGTGACTGATCATGCACTGATCACGTGGCTGATCATGCACTGATCACGTAGCTATCATGCACTGATCACGTGGCTGATCATGCATGATCACGCAGCTACCATGCACTGATCACGTGACTGATCATGCACTGATCACGTGACTGATCATGCACTGATCACGTGGCTATCATGCACTGATCACGTGGCTGATCATGCACTGATCACGTAGCTACCATGTACTGATCACGGGAATGATCATGCACTGATCACGTGACTGATCATGCACTGATCACGTGGCTGATCATGCACTGATCACGTGACTGATCATGCACTGATCACGTGGCTATCATGCACTACTCACGTGGCTGATCATGCAATGATCATGTAGCTACCATGTACAGGTCACGTGAATGATCATACACCCATCAGGTGACTGATCATGCACTGATCACGTGGCTATCATGCACTGATCACGAGACTGATCATGCACTGATCACGTCTATATCATGCACTGATCACATGACTGCCCATGCACTGATCACGTGGATGATCATACACTAATCATGTGACAGATCATGCACTGATCACGTGGCTGATCATGCACTGATACCGTGACTGAGCATGGACTGATCACATGACTATCATGTAGTGATCACGTGACTTAATGGCGCTGATCATGTGACTGATCATGCGCTGATCATGTTTGCTATCATACACTGATCATGTGCCTCTGGAGGCAATAAACAAAGAGCTGAGTAGGCACGAATCAAACAGTCAGCAGGCAATAATCATGGAACTCAGGTGTGAGGAATCATGCTGCTCAGCTGGCAATAATCAAGCAGCTGAGCAGGCAGGAATTACGCAGCACAGCTGGCAATTGTCAAGCAGATGACAGGCAGGAATCGTGCAGCTCAGCTGGCAATTGTCAAGCAGATGAGCAGACAGTAATCACGCAGCTCAGCAGGCCCTGATCACGTGACTGAGCATGCACTGTTCACGTGGCTGATCATGCACTGATCACGTGATTGATCATGCACTGATCACTTGGATATCATGCACTGATCACGTGGCTGATCATACACTGTTCACGTGTCTGACCATGCACTGATCACGTGGCTGATCATACACTGCTCACGTAACTGATCATGCACTGATCACGTGGCTATCATGCACTGATCACGTGGCTGAACATGCACTGTTCACGTGGCTGATCACACACTGTCACGTGACATATCATGCACTGATCACGTGGCACTCATGCACTGATCACGTGGCTGATCATACTCTGCTCACGTAACTCATCATGCACACATCACGTGGCTATCATGCACTGCTCACGTGGCTCATCATGGAATGATCACGTAGCTACCATATACTGGTCACGTGACTGATCATGCACTGATCACGTAAATGATCATGCACTGTTCACGTGACTGATCATGCACTGATCACGTGACTGATCATGCACTGATCACGTAACTGATCATGCACTGATCACGTGGCTGATCATGCACTGATCACGTGGCTGATCATGCACTGATCACGTGACTGATCATGCACTGATCACGTGACTGATCATGCACTGATCACGTGGCTATCATGCACTGATCACGTGGCTGATCATGCACTGATCACGTGACTGATCATGCACTGATCACGTGACTGATCATGCACTGATCACGTGACTGATCATGCACTGATCACGTGGCTATCATGCACTGATCACGTGGCTATCATGCACTGATCACGTGGCTGATCACACACGTATCACGTGACTGATCATGCACTGATCACGTGACTATCATGCACTGATCACGTGGCTATCATGCACTGATCACGTGGCTGATCATGCAATGATCACGTAGCTACCATGCACTGATCACGTGACTGATCATGCACTGATCACGTAATTGATCATGCACTGATCACGTGACTGATCATGCACTGATCACGTGACTGATCATGCACTGATCACGTGACTGATCATGCACTGATCACGTGACTGATCATGCACTGATCACGCAGCTATCATGCACTGATCACATGACTGATCATGCACTGATCACATGACTGATCATGCACTGATCACGTGGCTTATCATGCACTGATCATGTGACTGATCATGCACTGATCATGTTTGTATCATACACTGATCATGTGCCTCTGGAGGCAATGAACAAAGAGCTGAGTAGGCAGGAATCAGTCAGCAGGCAATAATCATGGAACTCAGCTGTGAGAAATCATGCTGCTCAGCTGGCAATAATCAAGCAGCTGAGCAGGCAGGAATTACGCAGCACAGCTGGCATTGTCAAGCAGATGACAGGCAGGAATCGTGCAGCTCAGCTGGCAATTGTCAAGCAGATGAGCAGACAGTAATCACGCAGCTCAGCAGGCCCTGATCACGTGACTGAGCATGCACTGTTCACGTGGCTGATCACACACTGATCACGTGACTGATCATGCACTGATCACGTGACTGATCATGCACTGATCACGTGGGATCATGCACTGATCACGTGGCTGATCATGCACTGATCACGGGACTGATCATGCACTGATCACGGGCTATCATGCACTGACTACATGACTGACATGCACTGATCACGTGGCTGATCATGCACTGATCACGTGACTGATCATGCACTGATCACGTGGCTGATCATGCACTGATCACGTGACTGATCATGCACTGATCACGTGACTGATCATGCACTGATCACGTGGCTATCATGCACTGATCACGTGGCTGATCATGCACTGATCACGTGGCTGATCACACACTGATCACGTGACTGATCATGCACTGATCACGTGGCTGATCATGCACTGATCACGTGACTGATCATGCACTGATCACGTGGCTATCATGCACTGATCACGTGGCTGATCATGCAATGATCACGTAGCTACCATGTACTGGTCACGTGACTGATCATGCACTGATCACGTAACTGATCATGCACTGATCACGTGACTGATCATGCACTGATCACGTGACTGATCATGCACTGATCACGTGGCTGATCATGCACTGATCACGTGACTGATCATGCACTGATCACGTGGCTGATCATGCACTGATCACGTGGCTGATCATGCACTGATCACGTGACTGATCATGCACTGATCACGTGACTGATCATGCACTGATCACGTGGCTATCATGCACTGATCACGTGGCTGATCATGCACTGATCACGTGACTGATCATGCACTGATCACGTGACTGATCATGCACTGATCACGTGACTGATCATGCACTGATCACGTGGCTATCATGCACTGATCACGTGGCTATCATGCACTGATCACGTGGCTGATCACACACGTATCACGTGACTGATCATGCACTGATCACGTGGCTATCATGCACTGATCACGTGGCTGATCATGCACTGATCACGTGGCTATCATGCACTGATCACGTGACTGATCATGCACTGATCACTGACTGATCATGCACTGATCACGTGACTGATCATGCACTGATCACGTGGCTATCATGCACTGATCACGTGGCTGATCATGCACTGATCACGCAGCTACCATGCACTGATCACATGACTGATCATGCACTGATCACATGACTGATCATGCACTGATCACGTGGCTAATCATGCATTGATCATGTGACTGATCATGCACTGATCATGTTTGCTGTCATACACTGATCATGTGCCTCTGGAGGCAATGAACAAAGAGCTGAGTAGGCACGAATCAGTCAGCAGGCTATAATCATGGAACTCAGCTGTGAGAAATCATGCTGCTCAGCTGGCAATAATCAAGCAGATGAGCAGGCAGGAATTACGCAGCACAGCTGGCAATTGTCAAGCAGATGACAGGCAGGAATCGTGCAGCTCAGCTGGCAATTGTCAAGCAGATGAGCAGACAGTAATCACGCAGCTCAGCAGGCCCTGATCACGTGACTGAGCATGCACTGTTCACGTGGCTGATCACACACTGATCACGTGACTGATCATGCACTGATCACGTGACTGATCATGCACTGATCACGTGGCTATCATGCACTGATCACGTGGCTGATCATGCACTGATCACGGGACTGATCATGCACTGATCACGGCACTATCATGCACTGATACATGACTGCACATGCACTGATCACGTGGCTGATCATGCACTGATCACGTGACTGATCATGCACTGATCACGTGACTGATCATGCACTGATCACGTGGCTGATCATGCACTGATCACGTGGCTATCATGCACTGATCACGTGGCTGGACATGCACTGATCACGTGACTGATCATGCACTGATCACGTGGCTGATCATGCACTGATCACGTGACTGATCATGCACTGATCACGTGACTGATCATGCACTGATCACGTGGCTATCATGCACTGATCACGTGGCTGATCATGCATGATCACGCAGCTACCATGTACTGATCACGTGACTGATCATGCACTGATCACGTGACTGATCATGCACTGATCACGTGGCTATCATGCACTGATCACGTGGCTGATCATGCACTGATCACGTAGCTATCATGTACTGATCACGTGACTGATCATGCACTGATCACGTGACTGATCATGCACTGATCACGTGGCTGATCATGCACTGATCACGTGGCTGATCATGCACTGATCACGTGGCTGATCATGCACTGATCACGTGGCTATCATGCACTGATCACGTGGCTGATCATGCACTGATCACGTGCCTGATCATGCACTGATCACATGACTGATCATGCACTGATCACGTGACTGATCATGCACTGATCACGTGGCTATCATGCACTACTCACGTGGCTGATCATGCAATGATCATGTAGCTACCATGTACAGGTCACGTGACTGATCATACACCCATCAGGTGACTGATCATGCACTGATCACGTGGCTGATCATGCACTGATCACCTGACTGATCATGCACTGATCACGTGACTGATCATGCACTGATCACATGGCTATCATGAACTGATCACCTGGCTGATCATGCACTGATCACGTGGCTGATCATGCACTGATACCGTGACTGAGCATGGACTGATCACATGACTATCATGTAGTGATCACGTGACTTAATGGCTCTGATCATGTGACTGATCATGCGCTGATCATGTTTGCTATCATACACTGATCATTTGCCTCTGGAGGCAATAAACAAAGAGCTGAGTAGGCACGAATCAAACAGTCAGCAGGCAATAATCATGGAACTCAGCTGTGAGGAATCATGCTGCTCAGCTGGCAATAATCAAGCAGCTGAGCAGGCAGGAATTACGCAGCACAGCTGGCAATTGTCAAGCAGATGACAGGCAGGAATCCTGCAGCTCAGCTGGCAATTGTCAAGCAGATGAGCAGACAGTAATCACGCAGCTCAGCAGGCCCTTATCACGTGACTGAGCATGCACTATTAACGTGGCTGATCATACACGGATCACGTGATGATCATGCACTGATCACTTGGATATCATGCACTGATCACGTGGCTGATCATACACTGTTCACGTGTCTGACCATGCACTGATCACGTGGCTGATCATACACTGCTCACGTAACTGATCATGCACTGATCACGTGGCTATCATGCACTGATCACGTGGCTGAACATGCACTGTTCACGTGGCTGATCACACACCTGTCAGGTGACATATCATGCACTGATCACGTGGCACTCATGCACTGATCACGTTGCTGATCATACTCTGCTCACGTAACTGATCATGCACACATCACGTGGCTATCAAGCACTGCTTACGTGGCTCGTCATGGAATGATCACGTAGCTACCATATACTGGTCACGTGAATGATCATGCACAGATCACGTAAATGATCATGCACTGTTCACGTGACTGATCTTGTACTGATCACGTGACTGATCATGCACTGATCACGTGGCTATCATGCACTGCTCACGTGGCTGATCATGCAAGGATCACGTAGCAACCATGTACTGGTCACGTGACTGATCATGCACTGATCACGTAATTGATCCTGCACTGATCACGTGGCTCATCATGCACTGATCACGTGGCTGATCACACACGTATCACGTGACTGATCATGCACTGATCACGTGACTATCATGCACTGATCACGTGGCTATCATGCACTGATCACGTGGATATCATGCACTGATCACGTGGCTGATCACACACGTATCACGTGACTGATCATGCACTGATCACGTGGCTATCATGCACTGATCACGTGGCTATCATGCACTGATCACGTGGCTGATCATGCACTGATCACGTAGCTATCATGCACTGATCACGTGACTGATCATGCACTGATCACGTAATTGATCATGCACTGATCACGTGACTGATCATGCACTGATCACGTGACTGATCATGCACTGATCACGTGACTGATCATGCACTGATCACGTGGCTATCATGCACTGATCACGTGGCTGATCATGCACTGATCACGTAGCTACCATGCACTGATCACGTGACTGATCATGCACTGATCACGTAATTGATCATGCACTGATCACGTGGCTGATCATGCACTGATCACGTGGCTGATCATGCACTGATCACGTGACTGATCATGCACTGATCACGTGACTGATCATGCACTGATCACGTGGCTATCATGCACTGATCACGTGGCTGATCATGCACTGATCACGTGACTGATCATGCACTGATCACGTGGCTGATCATGCACTGATCACGTGACTGATCATGCACTGATCACGTGACTGATCATGCACTGATCACGTGGCTATCATGCACTGATCACGTGGCTGATCATGCATGATCACGGCTACCATGCACTGATCACGTGACTGATCATGCACTGATCACGTGACTGATCATGCACTGATCACGTGGCTATCATGCACTGATCACGTGGCTGATCATGCACTGATCACGTAGCTATCATGCACTGATCACGTGACTGATCATGCACTGATCACGTGACTGATCATGCACTGATCACGTGGCTGATCATGCACTGATCACGTGGCTGATCATGCACTGATCACGTGGCTGATCATGCACTGATCACGTGACTGATCATGCACTGATCACGTGACTGATCATGCACTGATCACGTGGCTGATCATGCACTGATCACGTGGCTGATCATGCACTGATCACGTGACTGATCATGCACTGATCACGTGGCTATCATGCACTGATCACGTGGCTGATCATGCACTGATCACGGACTGATCATGCACTGATCACGGCACTATCATGCACTGATCACGTGACTGATCATGCACTGATCACGTGGCTGATCATGCACTGATCACGTGGCTATCATGCACTGATCACGTGGCTGATCATGCACTGATCACGTGACTGATCATGCACTGATCACGTGGCTATCATGCACTGATCACGTGGCTGATCATGCACTGATCACGTGACTGATCATGCACTGATCACGTGACTGATCATGCACTGATCACGTGGCTATCATGCACTGATCACGTGGCTGATCATGCACTGATCACGCAGCTACCATGTACTGGTCACGTGACTGATCATGCACTGATCACGTAATTGATCATGCACTGATCACGTGGCTTATCATGCACTGATCATGTGCTGATCATGTTTGGTGTCACACACTGATCATGTGCCTCTGGAGGCAATGAACATAGAGCTGAGTAGGCAGGAATCAGTCAGCAGGCTATAATCATGGAACTCAGCTCTGAGAAATCATGCTGCTCAGCTGGCAATAATCAAGTAGATGAGCAGGCAGGAATTACGCAGCACAGGTGGCAATTGTCAAGCAGATGACAGGCAGGAATCGTGCAGCTCAGCTGGCAATTGTCAAGCAGATGAGCAGACAGTAATCACGCAGCTCATCAGGCCCTGATCACGTGACTGATCATGCACTGATCACGTGGCTGATCACACACTGATCACGTGACTGATCATGCACTGATCACGTGACTGATCATGCACTGATCACGTGGCTGATCATGCACTGATCACGTGACTGATCATGCACTGATCACGTGACTGATCATGCACTGATCACGTGGCTATCATGCACTGATCACGTGGCTGATCATGCACTGATCACGTGGCTGATCATGCACTGATCACATGACTGATCATGCACTGATCACGTGACTGATCATGCACTGATCACGTGGCTATCATGCACTACTCACGTGGCTGATCATGCAATGATCATGTAGCTACCATGTACTGGTCACGTGACTGATCATACACCCATCAGGTGACTGATCATGCACTGATCACGTGGCTGATCATGCACTGATCACGTGACTGATCATGCACTGATCACGTGACTGATCATGCACTGATCACATGGCTATCATGCACTGATCACGTGGCTGATCATGCACTGATCACGTGGCTGATCATGCACTGATACCGTGACTGAGCATGGACTGATCACATGACTATCATGTAGTGATCACGTGACTTAATGGCGCTGATCATGTGACTGATCATGCGCTGATCATGTTTGCTATCATACACTGATCATGTGCCTCTGGAGGCAATAAACAAAGAGCTGAGTAGGCACGAATCAAACAGTCAGCAGGCAATAATCATGGAACTCAGCTGTGAGGAATCATGCTGCTCAGCTGGCAATAATCAAGCAGCTGAGCAGGCAGGAATTACGCAGCACAGCTGGCAATTGTCAAGCAGATGACAGGCAGGAATCGTGCAGCTCAGCTGGCAATTGTCAAGCAGATGAGCAGACAGTAATCACGCAGCTCAGCAGGCCCTGATCACGTGACTGAGCATGCACTGTTCACGTGGCTGATCATACACTGATCACGTGATGATCATGCACTGATCACTTGGATATCATGCACTGATCACGTGGCTGATCATACACTGTTCACGTGTCTGACCATGCACTGATCACGTGGCTGATCATACACTGCTCACGTAACTGATCATGCACTGATCACGTGGCTATCATGCACTGATCACGTGGCTGAACATGCACTGTTCACGTGGCTGATCACACACCTGTCACGTGACATATCATGCACTGATCACGTGGCACTCATGCACTGATCACGTGGCTGATCATACTCTGCTCACGTAACTGATCATGCACACATCACGTGGCTATCATGCACTGCTCACGTGGCTCGTCATGGAATGATCACGTAGCTACCATATACTGGTCACGTGACTGATCATGCACAGATCACGTAAATGATCATGCACTGTTCAAGTGACTGATCATGTACTGATCACGTGACTGATCATGCACTGATCACGTGGCTATCATGCACTGCTCACGTGGCTGATCATGCAATGATCACGTAGCAACCATGTACTGGTCACGTGACTGATCATGCACTGATCACGTAATTGATCATGCACTGATCACGTGGCTCATCATGCACTGATCACGTGGCTGATCACACATGTATCACGTGTCTGATCATGCACTGATCACGTGGCTATCATGCACTGATCACGTGGCTATCATGCACTGATCACGTGGCTATCATGCACTGATCACGTGGCTGATCATGCACTGATCACGTAGCTGATCATGCACTGATCACGTGACTGATCATGCACTGATCACGTGGCTATCATGCACTGATCACGTGGCTGATCATGCAATGATCACGTAGCTACCATGTACTGGTCACGTGACTGATCATGCACTGATCACGTAATTGATCATGCACTGATCACGTGGCTGATCATGCACTGATCACGTGGCTGATCATGCACTGATCACGTGACTGATCATGCACTGATCACGTGACTGATCATGCACTGATCACGTGGCTGATCATGCACTGATCACGTGGCTATCATGCACTGATCACGTGGCTGATCATGCACTGATCACGCAGCTATCATGCACTGATCACGTGACTGATCATGCACTGATCACGTGACTGATCATGCACTGATCACGTGACTGATCATGCACTGATCACGTGGCTGATCATGCACTGATCACGTGACTGATCATGCACTGATCACGTGGCTATCATGCACTGATCACGTGGCTGATCATGCACTGATCACGTGACTGATCATGCACTGATCACGTGGCTATCATGCACTGATCACGTGGCTGATCATGCACTGATCACGTGACTGATCATGCACTGATCACGTGGCTATCATGCACTGATCACGTGGCTGATCATGCACTGATCACGGACTGATCATGCACTGATCACGGCACTATCATGCACTGATCACGTGACTGATCATGCACTGATCACGTGGCTGATCATGCACTGATCACGTGGCTGATCATGCACTGATCACGTGGCTGATCATGCACTGATCACGTGACTGATCATGCACTGATCACGTGGCTATCATGCACTGATCACGTGGCTGATCATGCACTGATCACGTGACTGATCATGCACTGATCACGTGGCTGATCATGCACTGATCACGTGACTGATCATGCACTGATCACGGGCTATCATGCACTGACACATGACTGATCATGCACTGATCACGTGGCTGATCATGCACTGATCACGTGGCTGATCATGCACTGATCACGTGGCTGATCATGCACTGATCACGTGACTGATCATGCACTGATCACGTGGCTATCATGCACTGATCACGTGGCTGATCATGCACTGATCACGTGGCTATCATGCACTGATCACGTGGCTGATCATGCACTGATCACGTGTCTGATCATGCACTGATCACGTGGCTGATCATGCACTGATCACGTGACTGATCATGCACTGATCACGTGGCTATCATGCACTGATCACGTGGCTGATCATGCACTGATCACGTGGCTGATCACACACCTGTCACGTGACTATCATGCACTGATCACGTGGCATCATGCACTGATCACGTGGCTGATCATACACTGATCACGTGACTGATCATGCACTGATCACGTGGCTATCATGCACTGATCACGTGGCTGTCATGCAATGATCACGTAGCTACCATATACTGGTCACGTGACTGATCATGCACTGATCACGTAAATGATCATGCACTGATCACGTGACTGATCATGCACTGATCACGTGACTGATCATGCACTGATCACGTGGCTGATCATGCACTGATCACGTGACTGATCATGCACTGATCACGTGGCTGATCATGCACTGATCACGTGGCTGATCATGCACTGATCACGTGACTGATCATGCACTGATCACGTGACTGATCATGCACTGATCACGTGGCTATCATGCACTGATCACGTGGCTGATCATGCACTGATCACGTGACTGATCATGCACTGATCACGTGACTGATCATGCACTGATCACGTGGCTGATCATGCACTGATCACGTGGCTGATCATGCACTGATCACGTGACTGATCATGCACTGATCACGTGGCTGATCATGCACTGATCACGTGACTGATCATGCACTGATCACGTGGCTGATCATGCACTGATCACGTGGCTGATCATGCACTGATCACGTGACTGATCATGCACTGATCACGTGGCTGATCATGCACTGATCACGTGACTGATCATGCACTGATCACGTGACTGATCATGCACTGATCACGTGGCTATCATGCACTGATCACGTGGCTGATCATGCACTGATCACGTGACTGATCATGCACTGATCACTGGCTATCATGCACTGATCACGTGGCTATCATGCACTGATCACGTGGCTGATCATGCACTGATCACGTGACTGATCATGCACTGATCACGTCTATATCATGCACTGATCACGTGACTGATCATGCACTGATCACGTGGATGATCATGCACTGATCATGTGACTGATCATGCACTGATCACGTGGCTATCATGCACTGATCACGTGGCTGATCATGCACTGATCACGTGGCTATCATGCACTGATCACGTGACTGATCATGCACTGATCACGTACTGATCATGCACTGATCACGTGACTGATCATGCACTGATCACGTGACTGATCATGCACTGATCACGTGACTGATCATGCACTGATCACGTGGCTATCATGCACTGATCACGTGGCTGATCATGCACTGATCACGTAGCTATCATGCACTGATCACGTGACTGATCATGCACTGATCACGTAACTGATCATGCACTGATCACGTGGCTGATCATGCACTGATCACGTGGCTGATCATGCACTGATCACGTGACTGATCATGCACTGATCACGTGGCTATCATGCACTGATCACGTGGCTGATCATGCACTGATCACGTGGCTGATCATGCACTGATCACGTGACTGATCATGCACTGATCACGTGGCTGATCATGCACTGATCACGTGGCTGATCATGCACTGATCACGTGACTGATCATGCACTGATCACGTGGCTATCATGCACTGATCACGTGGCTATCATGCACTGATCACGTGGCTGATCATGCACTGATCACGTGACTGATCATGCACTGATCACGTGACTGATCATGCACTGATCACGTGGCTGATCATGCACTGATCACGCAGCTACCATGTACTGATCACGTGACTGATCATGCACTGATCACGTAATTGATCATGCACTGATCACGTGGCTGATCATGCACTGATCATGTGACTGATCATGCACTGATCATGTTTGGTGTCACACACTGATCATGTGCCTCTGGAGGCAATGAACATAGAGCTGAGTAGGCAGGAATCAGTCAGCAGGCTATAATCATGGAACTCAGCTCTGAGAAATCATGCAGCTCAGCTGGCAATTGTCAAGCAGATGAGCAGACAGTAATCACGCAGCTCATCATGCACTGATCACGTGACTGATCATGCACTGATCACGTGGCTGATCATGCACTGATCACGTGACTGATCATGCACTGATCACGTGACTGATCATGCACTGATCACGTGGCTATCATGCACTGATCACGTGGCTGATCATGCACTGATCACGTGACTGATCATGCACTGATCACGGGCTATCATGCACTGATCACGTGACTGATCATGCACTGATCACGTGGCTGATCATGCACTGATCACGTGACTGATCATGCACTGATCACGTGGCTGATCATGCACTGATCACGTGGCTGATCATGCACTGATCACGTGGCTATCATGCACTGATCACGTGGCTGATCATGCACTGATCACGTAGCTATCATGCACTGATCACGTGACTGATCATGCACTGATCACGTGACTGATCATGCACTGATCACGTGGCTGATCATGCACTGATCACGTGACTGATCATGCACTGATCACGTGGCTGATCACACTGATCACGTGACTGATCATGCACTGATCACGTGGCTGATCATGCACTGATCACGTGGCTGATCATGCACTGATCACGTGACTGATCATGCACTGATCACGTGGCTGATCATGCACTGATCACGTGGCTGATCATGCACTGATCACGTGACTGATCATGCACTGATCACGTGGCTATCATGCACTACTCACGTGGCTGATCATGCAATGATCATGTAGCTACCATGTACTGGTCACGTGAATGATCATACACCCATCAGGTGACTGATCATGCACTGATCACGTGGCTATCATGCACTGATCACGTGACTGATCATGCACTGATCACGTCTATATCATGCACTGATCACATGACTGCCCATGCACTGATCACGTGGATGATCATACACTAATCATGTGACAGATCATGCACTGATCACGTGGCTGATCATGCACTGATACCGTGACTGAGCATGGACTGATCACATGACTATCATGTAGTGATCACGTGACTTAATGGCGCTGATCATGTGACTGATCATGCGCTGATCATGTTTGCTATCATACACTGATCATGTGCCTCTGGAGGCAATAAACAAAGAGCTGAGTAGGCACGAATCAAACAGTCAGCAGGCAATAATCATGGAACTCAGGTGTGAGGAATCATGCTGCTCAGCTGGCAATAATCAAGCAGCTGAGCAGGCAGGAATTACGCAGCACAGCTGGCAATTGTCAAGCAGATGACAGGCAGGAATCGTGCAGCTCAGCTGGCAATTGTCAAGCAGATGAGCAGACAGTAATCACGCAGCTCAGCAGGCCCTGATCACGTGACTGAGCATGCACTGTTCACGTGGCTGATCATACACTGATCACGTGATTGATCATGCACTGATCACGTGGCTATCATGCACTGATCACGTGGCTGATCATACACTGATCACGTGACTGATCATGCACTGATCACGTGGCTGATCATGCACTGCTCACGTGGCTGATCATGCACTGATCACGTGGCTATCATGCACTGATCACGTGGCTGATCATGCACTGATCACGTGACTGATCATGCACTGATCACGTGGCTTATCATGCACTGATCATGTGACTGATCATGTGCTGATCATGTTTGGTGTCACACACTGATCATGTGCCTCTGGAGGCAATGAACATAGAGCTGAGTAGGCAGGAATCAGTCAGCAGGCTATAATCATGGAACTCAGCTCTGAGAAATCATGCTGCTCAGCTGGCAATAATCAAGTAGATGAGCAGGCAGGAATTACGCAGCACAGGTGGCAATTGTCAAGCAGATGACAGGCAGGAATCGTGCAGCTCAGCTGGCAATTGTCAAGCAGATGAGCAGACAGTAATCACGCAGCTCAGCAGGCCCTGATCACGTGACTGATCATGCACTGATCACGTGGCTGATCACACACTGATCACGTGACTGATCATGCACTGATCACGTGACTGATCATGCACTGATCACGTGGCTATCATGCACTGATCACGTGGCTGATCATGCACTGATCACGGGACTGATCATGCACTGATCACGGGCTATCATGCACTGACACATGACTGACATGCACTGATCACGTGGCTGATCATGCACTGATCACGTGACTGATCATGCACTGATCACGTGGCTGATCATGCACTGATCACGTGGCTGATCATGCACTGATCACGTGGCTATCATGCACTGATCACGTGGCTGATCATGCAATGATCACGTAGCTACCATGTACTGATCACGTGACTGATCATGCACTGATCACGTGGCTGATCATGCACTGATCACGTGACTGATCATGCACTGATCACGTGGCTGATCATGCACTGATCACGTGGCTGATCATGCACTGATCACGTGACTGATCATGCACTGATCACGTGACTGATCATGCACTGATCACGTGGCTGATCACACATGTATCACGTGACAGATCATGCACTGATCACGTGGCTGTCATGCACTGATCACGTGGCTGATCATGTGACTGATCATGCACTGATCTCGTGTCTGATCATGCACTGATCACGTGGCTAACATGCACTGATTCCGTGACTGATCATGCAGTGATCACGTGGCTATCATGCACTACTCACGTGGCTGATCATGCAATGTTCATGTAACTACCATGTACAGGTCACGTGAATGATCATACACCCATCAGGTGACTGATCATGCACTGATCACGTGGCTGTCATGCACTGATCACGAGACTGATCATGCACTGATCACATGTATATCATGCACTGATCACATGACTGCCCATGCACTGATCACGTGGATGATCATACACTAATCATGTGACAGATCATGCACTGATCACGTGGCTGATCATGCACTGATACTGTGACTGAGCATGGACTGATCACATGACTATCATGTAGTGATCACGTGACTTAATGGCTCTGATCATGTGACTGATCATGAGCTGATCATGTTTGCTATCATACACTGATCATGTGCCTCTGGAGGCAATAAACAAAGAACTGAGTAGGCACGAATCAAACAGTCAGCAGGCAATAATCATGGAACTCAGGTGTGAGGAATCATGCTGCTCAGCTGGCAATAATCAAGCAGCTGAGCAGGCAGGAATTACGCAGCACAGCTGGCAATTGTCAAGCAGATGACAGGAAGGAATCGTGCAGCACAGCTGGCAATTGTCAAGCAGATGAGCAGACAGTAATCACGCAGCTCAGCAGGCCCTGATCACGTGACTGAGCATGCAGTGTTCACGTGGCTGAACATAAACTGATCATGTGATTGATCATGCACTGATCACGTGGCTATCATGCACTGATCACGTGGCTGATCACACACGTATCACGTGACTGATCATGCACTGATCACGTGACTGATCATGCACTGCTCACGTGGCTGATCATGCAATGATCACACAGCTACCATGTACTGGTCACATGTCTGATCATGCACTGATCACATAATTGATCATGCACTGATCACCTGGCTTTTCATGCATTGATCATGTGACTGATCATGTGCTGATCATGTTTGGTGTCACACACTGATTTTGTGCCTCTGGAGGCAATGAACATAGAACTGAGTAAGCAGGAATCAGTCAGCAGGCTATAATCATGGAACTCAGCTCTAAGAAATCATGCTGCTCAGCTGGCAATAATCAAGTAGATGAGCAGGCAGGAATTACGCAGCACAGGTGGCAATTGTCAAGGAGATGACAGGCAGGAATCGTGCAGCTCAGCTGGCAATTGTCAAGCAGATGAGCAGACAGTAATCACGCAGCTCAGCAGGCCCTGATCACGTGACTGAGCATGCACTGTTCACGTGGCTGATCACACACCTATCACGTGACTGATCATGCACTGATCATGTGACTGATCATGCACTGATCACGTAGCTATCTTGCACTGATCACTTGGCTGATCATACACTCATCACGGGACTGATCGTGCACTGATCACGGCGCTATCATGCATTGACTACATGACTCCACATGCACTGATCACGTGGATGATCATGCACTGATCACGTGACTGACCATGCACTGATCACGTTCCTGATTAGGCACTGATCACATGGTTGATCATGCACTGATCACGTGGCTATCATGCACTGCTCACGTGGCTGATCAGGCAATGATCATATAGCTACCATGTACTGGTCACGTGAATGATCATACACCCATCAGGTGACAGGTCATGCACTGATCACGTAATTGATCATGCACTGATCATGTGGCTGATCATGCACTGATCACGTGGCTGATCATCCACTGATCACGTGACTGATCATGCACTGATCACGTGACTGATCATGCACTGATCACGTGGCTGATCACACATGTATCACGTGACAGATCATGCACTGATCACGTGGCTCTCATGCACTGATCACGTGGCTGTCATGCACTGATCACGTGGCTGATCATGCACTGATCACGTGACTGATCATGCACTGATCTCGTGTCTGATCATGCACTGATCACGTGGCTAACATGCACTGATTCCGTGACTGATCATGCAGTGATCACGTGGCTATCATGCACTACTCACGTGGCTGATCATGCAATGTTCATGTAACTACCATGTACAGGTCACGTGAATGATCATACACCCATCAGGTGACTGATCATGCACTGATCACGTGGCTGTCATGCACTGATCACGAGACTGATCATGCACTGATCACATCTATATCATGCACTGATCACATGACTGCCCATGCACTGATCACGTGGATGATCATACACTAATCATGTGACAGATCATGCACTGATCACGTGGCTGATCATGCACTGATACTGTGACTGAGCATGGTCTGATCACATGACTATCATGTAGTGATCACGTGACTTAATGGCTCTGATCATGTGACTGATCATGAGCTGATCATGTTTGCTATCATACACTGATCATGTGCCTCTGGAGGCAATAAACAAAGAGCTGAGTAGGCACGAATCAAACAGTCAGCAGGCAATAATCATGGAACTCAGGTGTGAGGAATCATGCTGCTCAGCTGGCAATAATCAAGCAGCTGAGCAGGCAGGAATTACGCAGCACAGCTGGCAAGTGTCAAGCAGATGACAGGAAGGAATCGTGCAGCACAGCTGGCAATTGTCAAGCAGATGAGCAGACAGTAATCACGCAGCTCAGCAGGCCCTGATCACGTGACTGAGCATGCACTGTTCACGTGGCTGAACATAAACTGATCACGTGATTGATCATGCACTGATCAATTGGATATCATGCACTGATCACGTGGCTGATCATACACTGTTCACGTGTCTGACCATGCACTGATCACTTGGCTGGACATACACTAATCACGTGCCTGGTCATGCACTGATCACGTGGCTGATCATGCACTTATCATTTGGCTGATCATGCACAGATCACGTAAATGATCACGCACTGTTCACGTGACTGATCATGTAATGATCACGTGATTGATCATGCACTGATCTCGTGGCTATCATGCACTGATCACGTGGCTGAACATGCACTGTTCACGTGGCTGATCACACACCTGTCACGTGACATAACATGCACTGATCACGTGGCACTCATGCACTGATCACGTGGCTGATCATACTCTGCTCACGTAACTGATCATGCACACATCACGTGGCTATCATGCACTTCTCACGTGGCTCCTCATGGAATGATCACGTAACTACCATATACTGGTAATGTGACTGATCATGCACAGATCACGTAAATGATCATGCACTGTTCACGTGACTGATCATGTACTGATCACGTGACTGATCATGCACTGACCACGTGGCTATCATGCTCTGCTCACGTGGCTGATCATGCAAGGATCACGTAGCAACCATGTACTGGTCACGTGACTGATCATGCACTGATCACGTAATTGATCCTGCACTGATCACGTGGTTCATCATGCACTGATCACGTGGCTGATCACACATGTATCACGTGACTGATTATGCACTGATCACGTGGCTCTCATGCACTTCTCACGTGGCTCGTCATGGAATGATCACGTAACTACCATATACTGGTAATGTGACTGATCATCCACTGATCAGTTGGCTATCATGCACTTATTACTTGGCTGATCATACACTGATCACGTGACTGATAATGCACTGATCATCTGGCTATCGTGCACTCATTACCTGGCTATCGTGCACTGATCACGTGGTTGATCATACACTGATCACAAGACTGCCCATGCACTGATCACCCGGATGATCATACACTGATCATGCGACAGATCATGCACTGCTCACGCGGCTGTTCTAGCAATGATCACGTAGCTACCATATGCTGGTCACGTGAGTGATCATGCACTGATCACGTAATTGATCATGCACTGATCAGGTGACTTATCATGCACTGTTAACGTGAGTGATCATGCACTGATCACGTGACTGATCATGCAGTGATCTCTTGGCTATCATGCACGGCTCATGTGGCTGATCATGCAATGATCACCTAGCTAACATATACTGGTCACGTGACTGATCATGCACTGATCAGGTAATTGATCATGCACTGATCATGTGGCTGATCATGCACTGATCACGTGGCTGATCATCCACTGATCACGTGACTGATCATGCACTGATCACGTGGCTATCATGCACTGATCACTTGGCTGGTCATACACTGATCACGTGCCTTTTCATGCACAGATTACATGACTGATCATGCACTGATCACGTGACTGATCATGCACTGATCACGTGGCTATCATGCACTGTTCACGTGGCTGATCATGCAATGATCATGTAGCTACCATGTACCGGTCAGGTGACTGATCATACACCCATCAGGTGACGGATCATGCACTGATCACGTGGCTATCATGCACTGATCACCTGCCTGGTCATGTACAGATCACGTGAATAATCATGAAGTGATCACGTGGCTATCCTGCACTGATCACTTGGCTATCATGCACTGATCACGTGGCTGATCACACACGTATCACGTGACTGATCATGCACTGATCACGTGACTGATCATGCACTGCTCACGTGGCTGATCATGCAATGATCACACAGCTACCATGTACTGGTCACATGACTGATCATGCACTGATCACATAATTGATCATGCACTGATCACCTGGCTTTTCATGCATTGATCATGTGACTGATCATGTGCTGATCATGTTTGGTGTCACACACAGATTTTGTGCCTCTGGAGGCAATGAACATAGAGCTGAGTAAGCAGGAATCAGTCAGCAGGCTATTATCATGGAACTCAGCTCTAAGAAATCATGCTGCTCAGCTGGCAATAATCAAGTAGATGAGCAGGCAGGAATTACGCGGCACAGGTGGCAATTGTCAAGGAGATGACAGGCAGGAATCGTGCAGCTCAGCTGGAAATTGTCAAGCAGATGAGCAGACAGTAATCACGTAGCTCAGCAGGCCCTGATCACGTGACTGAGCATGCACTGTTCACATGGCTGATCACACACCTATCACGTGACTGATCATGCAGTGATCACGTGGCTATCATGCACTACTCACGTGGCTGATCATGCAATGTTCATGTAACTACCATGTACAGGTCACGTGAATGATCATACACCCATCAGGTGACTGATCATGCACTGATCACGTGGCTGTCATGCACTGATCACGAGACTGTTCATGCACTGATCACATCTATATCATGCACTGATCACATGACTGCCCATGCACTGATCACGTGGATGATCATACACTAATCATGTGACAGATCATGCACTGATCACGTGGCTGATCATGCACTGATACTGTGACTGAGCATGGACTGATCACATGACTATCATGTAGTGATCACGTGACTTAATGGCTCTGAACATGTGACTGATCATGAGCTGATCATGTTTGCTATCATACACTGATCATGTGCCTCTGGAGGCAATAAACAAAGAGCTGAGTAGGCACGAATCAAACAGTCAGCAGGCAATAATCATGGAACTCAGGTGTGAGGAATCATGCTGCTCAGCTGGCAATAATCAAGCAGCTGAGCAGGCAGGAATTATGCAGCACAGCTGGCAATTGTCAAGCAGATGACAGGAAGGAATTGTGCAGCACAGCTGGCAATTGTCAAGCAGATGAGCAGACAGTAATCACGCAGCTCAGCATGCCCTGATCACGTGACTGAGCATGCAGTGTTCACGTGGCTGAACATAAACTGATCACGTGATTGATCATGCACTGATCAATTGGATATCATGCACTGATCACGTGGCTGATCATACACTGTTCACGTGTCTGACCATGCACTGATCACTTGGCTGGACATACACTGATCACGTGCCTGGTCATGCACTGATCACGTGGCTGATCATGCACTTATCATTTGGCTGATCATGCACAGATCACGTAAATGATCACGCACTGTTCACGTGACTGATCATGTAATGATCACGTGATTGATCATGCACTGATCTCGTGGCTATCATGCACTGATCACGTGGCTGAACATGCACTGTTCACGTGGCTGATCACACACCTGTCACGTGACATAACATGCACTGATCACGTGGCACTCATGCACTGATCACGTGGCTGATCATACTCTGCTCACGTAACTGATCATGCACACATCACGTGGCTATCATGCACTGCTCACGAGGCTCGTCATGGAATGATCACTTAGCTACCATATACTGTTCACGTGACTGATCATGCAAAGATCACGTAAATGATCATGCACTGTTCACGTGACTGATCATGTACTGATCACGTGACTGATCATGCACTGATCACGTGGCTATCATGCTATGCTCACGTGGCTGATCATGCAACGATCACGTAGGAACCATGTACTGGTCACGTGACTGATCCTGCACTGATCACGTAATTGATCCTGTACTGATCACGTGGCTCATCATGCACTGATCACGTGGCTGATCACACACGTATCACATGACTGATCATGCACTGATCACGTGGCTATCATGCACTGATCACGTGGCTATCATGCACTGATCACGTGGCTGATCAGCCAATGATCACGTAACTACCATGTACTGGTCACGTGACTGATCATTCACTGATCACGTAAATGATCATGCACTGATCATGTGGCTGATCATGCACTGATCACGTGGCTGATCATACACTGATCGCCTAACTGATCATGCACTAATCACGTGACTGATCATGCACTGATCACGTGGCTATCATGCACTGATCACTTGGCTGGACATACACTGATCACGTGCCTGGTCATGCACTGATCACGTGGCTGATCATGCACTGATCACGTGACTGATCATGCACTGATCTCGTGTCTGATCATGCACTGATCACGTGGCTATCATGCACTGCTCACCTGGCAGATCATGCGATGATCACGCAGCTACCATGTACTGGTCACATGACTGAACATGCACTCATCACGTGACTGATCATGCAGTGATCACGTGGCTATCATGCACTACTCACGTGTCTGATCACGCAATGATTATGTAGCTACCATGTACAGGTCACGTGAATGATCATACACCCATCAGGTGACTGATCATTCACTGATCACGTGGCTATCATGCACTGATCACGAGAATGATCATGCACTGTTCACGTCTATATCATGCACTGATCACATGACTGCCCGTGCACTGATCACGTGGATGATCATACACTAATCTTGTGACAGATCATGCACTGTTCACGTGGCTGATCATGCACTGATACCGTGACTGAGCATGGACTGATCACATGAGTATCATGTAGTGATCACGTGACTTAATGGCGCTGATCATGTGACTGATCATGCGCTGATCATGTTTGCTATCATACACTGATCATGTGCCTCTGGAGGCAATAAAAAAAGAGCTGAGTAGGCACGAATCAAACAGTCAGCAGGCAATAATCATGGAACTCAGATGTGAGGAATCATGCTGCTCAGCTGGCAATAATCAAGCAGCTGAGCAGGAAGGAATTAGGCAGCAAAGCTGGCAATTGTCAAGCAGATGACAGGCAGGAATCGTGCAGCTCAGCTGGCAATTGTCAAGCAGATGAGCAGACAGTAATCACGCAGCTCAGCAGGCCCAGATCACGTGACTGAACATGCACTGTTCACGTGGCTGATCATACACTGATCACGTGATTGATCATGCACTGATTACTTGGATATCATGCACTGATCACGTGGCTGATCATACACTCTTCACGTGTCTGACCATGCAGTGCTCACGTGGCTGATCATACACTGCTTACGTAACTGATCATGCACTGATCACGTGGCTATCATGCACTGATCACGTGGCTGAACATGCACTGTTCACATGGCTGATCACACACCTGTCACGTGACATATCATGCACTGATCACGTGTCACTCATGCACTGATCACGTGGCTGATCATACTCTGCTCTTGAAACTCATCATGCACACATCACGTTTCTATCATGCACTGCTCACGTGGCTCGTCATGGAATGATCACGTAGCTACCCTATACTGTTCACGTGACTGATCATGCACAGATCACGTAAATGATCACGCACTGTTCACGTGAATGATTATGTACTGATCACGTGACTGATCATGAACTGATCACGTGGCTGATCATGCACTGATCACGTAATTGATCATGCACTTATCATTTGGCTGATCATGCACTGATCACGTGGCTGATCATACACTGATCACGTGACTGATCATGCACTGATCACGTGACTGAGCATGGACTGATCACATGACTATCATGTAGTGATCACGTGACTTAATGGCGCTGATCATGTGACTGGTCATGCGCTGATCATGTTTACTATCATACACTGATCATGTGCCTCTGGAGGCAATAAACAAAGAGCTGAGTAGGCACGAATCAAACAGTCAGCAGGCAATAATCATGGAACTCAGCTGTGAGGAATCATGCTGCTCAGCTGGCAATAATCAAGCAGCTGAGCAGGCAGGAATTACGCAGCACAGCTGGCAATTGTCAAGCAGATGACAGGTAGGAATCGTGCAGCTCAGCTGGCAATTGTCAAGCAGATGAGCAGACAGTAATCACGCAGCTCAGCAGGCCCTGATCACGTGACTGAGCATGCACTGTTCACGTGGCTGATCATACACTGATCACGTGATGATCATGCACTGATCACTTGGATATCATGCACTGATCACGTGGCTGATCATACACTGTTCACTTGTCTGACCATGCACTTATCACGTGGCTGACCATACACTGCTCACATAACTGATCATGCACTGATCACGTGGCTATCAAGCACTGATCACGTGGCTGAACATGCAATGTTCACGTTGCTGATCACACATCTGTCACGTGACATATCATGAACTGATCACGTGGCACTCATGCACTGATCACGTGGCTGATCATACTCTGCTCACGTAACTGATCATGCACACATCACGTGGCTATAATGCACTGCTCACGAGGCTCGTCATGGAATGATCACTTAGCTACCATATACTGTTCACGTGACTGATCATGCAAAGATCATGTAAATGATCATGCACTGTTCACGTGACTGATCATGTACTGATCACGTGGCTGATCATGCACTGATCACGTGGCTATCATGCTCTGCTCACGTGGCTGATCATGCAACGATCACGTAGTAACCATGTACTGGTCACGTGACTGATCATGCACTGATCACGTAATTGATCCTGTACTGATCACGTGGCTCATCATGCACTGATCACGTGGATGATCACACACGTATCACATGACTGATCATGCACTGATCACGTGGCTATCATGCACTGATCACGTGGCTGATCAGCCAATGATCACGTAACTACCATGTACTGGTCACGTGACTGATCATTCACTGATCACGTAATTGATCATGCTCTGATCATGTGGCTGATCATGCACTGATCACGTGGCTGATCATACACTGATCGCCTAACTGATCATGCACTAATCACGTGACTGATCATGCACTGATCACGTGGCTATCATGCACTGATCACTTGGCTGGACATACACTGATCACGTGCCTGGTCATGCACTGATCACGTGCCTGATCATGCACTGATCTCGTGTCTGATCATGCACTGATCACGTAGCTATCTTGCACTGATCACGTAGCTGATCACACACATATCACGTGACTGATCATGCACTGATCACGTGGCTCATCACGCACTGATCTGGTGGTGACCACACACGTATCACGTGACTGATCATGTACAGATCACGTAAATAATCATGAAGTGATCACGAGGCTATCCTGCACTGATCACGTGGATAACATGCACTGATCACGTGGCTGATCACAAACGTATCACGTGACTGATAATGCACTGATCACGTGGCTATCATGCACTGATCACGTGGCTATCATGCACTGATCTCGTGGCTGAGCATGCAATGATCACATAGCTACCATGCACTGGTCACGTGACTGATCATGCACTGATCAGGTAATTGATCATGCACTGATCACGTGACTGATCATGCACTGATCACGTAGCTATCATGCACTGCTCACGTGGCTGATCATGCAATGATCACGCAGCTACCATGTACTGGTCACATGACTGATCATGCACTGATCACATAATTGATCATGCACTGATCACCTGGCTTATCATGCATTGATTATGTGACTGATCATGTGCTGCTCATGTTTGGTGTCAAACACTGATCATGTGCCTCTGGAGGCAATGAACATAGATTTGAGTAGGCAGGAATCAGTCAGCAGGCTATAATCATGGAACTCACCTCTGAGAAATTATGCTGCTCAGCTGGCAATAATCAAGAAGATGAGCAGGCAGGAATTACGCAGCACAGGTGGCAATTGTCAAGGAGATGACAGGCAGGAATCGTGCAGCTCAGCTGGAAATTTTCAAGCAGATGAGCAGACAGTAATCACGCAGCTCAGCAGGCCCTGATCACGTGACTGAGCATGCACTGTTCACGTGGGTGATCACACACCTATCACGTGACTGATCATGCACTGATCATGTGAGTGATCATGCACTGATCACGTGGCTATCATGCATTGATCACTTGGCTGGACATACACTGATCACGTGCCTTGTCATGCACTGATCACGTGACTGATCACGCACTGATCTCGAGTCTGATCATGCACTGATCACGTGGCTATCATGCACTGCTCACGTGGCTGATCATGCGATGATCACGCAGCTACCATATACTGGTCACACGACTGATCATGCACTGATCACATAATTGATCATGCACTGATTACCTGGCTTATCATGCATTGATTATGTGACTGATCATGTGCTGATCATGTTTGGTGTCACACACTGATCATGTGCCTCTGGAGGCAATGAACATAGATTTGAGTAGGCAGGAATCAGTCAGCAGGCTATAATCCTGGAACTCAGCTCTGAGAAATCATGCTGCTCAGCTGGCAATAATCAAGTAGATGAGCAGGCAGGAATTACACAGCACAGGTGGCAATTGTCAAGGAGATGACAGGAATCGTGCAGCTCAGCTGGAAATTGTCAAGCAGATGAGCAGACAGTAATCACGCAGCTCAGCAGGCCCTGATCACCTGACTGAGCATGCACTGTTCACGTGTCTGATCACACACTTAAAACGTGACTGATCATGCACTGATCATGTGACTGATCATGCACTGATCACGTAGCTATCATGCACTGATCACTTGGCTGATCATACATTCATCACGGGACTGATCGTGCACTGATCACGGCGCTATCATGCATTGACTACATGACTCCACATGCACTGATCACGTGGATGATCATGCACTGATCACGTGACTGATCATGCACTGATCACATGGCTGATCATGCACTGATCACGTGGCTATCATGCACTGCTCACGTGTCTGATCTGGCAATGGTCACGTAGCTACCATATACTGGTCACATGACTGATCATGCACTGATCACGTAATTGATCATGCACTGATCATGTGGCTGATCATGGACTAATCACGTGGCTGATCATACACTGATCACGTGACTGATCAGGCACTGATCACGTGACTGATCATGTGCTGATCATGTTTGGTGTCACACACTGATCATGTGCCTATGGAAGCAATGAACATAGAGCTGAGTAGGCAGGAATCAGTCAGCAGGCTATAATCATGGAACTCAGCTCTGAGAAATCATGCTGCTCAGCTGGCAATAATCAAGTAGATGAGCAGGTAGGAATTACCCAGCACAGGTGGCAATTGTCAAGGAGATGACAGGCAGGAATCTTGCAGCTCAGCTGGAAATTGTCAAGCGGATGAGCAGACAGTAATCACGCAGCTCAGCAGGCCCTGATCACGTGACTGAGCATGCACTGTTCACATGGCTGATCACACACCTATCACGTGACTGATCACGCACTGATCATGTGAATGATCATGCACTGATCACGTGGCTATCATGCACTGATCACTTGGCTGGACATACACTGATCACGTGCCTGGTCATGCACTGATCAGGTGGCTGATCATGCACTGATCACGTGACTGATCATGCACTGATCTCATGTCTGATCATGCACTGATCACGTAGCTATCATGCACTGCTCACCTGGCTGATCATGCGATGATCACGCAGCTACCATGTATTGGTCACATGACTGATCATGCACTGATCACGTGACTGATCATGCAGTGATCACGTGGCTATCATGCACTACTCACGTGGCTGATCAAGCAATGATCATGTAGCTACCATGTACAGGTCACGTGAATGATCATACACCCATCAGGTGACTGATCATGCACTGATCACGTGGCTATCATGCACTGATCACGTGACTGATCATGCAGTGATCACGTGGCTATCATGCACTACTCACGTGGCTTATCATGCAATGATCATGTAGCTACCATGTCCAGGTCACGTGAATGATCATACACCCATCAGGTGACTGATCATGCCCTGAAATCGTGGCTATCATGCACTGATCACGAGACTGATCATGCACTGATTACGTCTATATCATGCACTGATCACATGACTGCCCATGCACTGATCACGTGGGTGATCATACACTAATCATGTGACAGATCATGCACTGATCACGTGGCTGATCATGCACTGATAATGTGACTGAGCATGGACTGATCACATGACTATCATGTAGTGATCACGTGACTTAATGGCGCTGATCATGTGACTGATCATGCGCTGATCATGTTTGCTATCATACACTGATCATGTGCCTCTGGAGGCAATAAACAAAGAGCTGATTAGGCACGAATCATACAGTCAGCAGGCAATAATCATGGAACTCAGGTGTGAGGAATCATGCTGCTCAGCTGGCAATAATCAAGCAGGTGAGCAGGCAGGAATTACGCAGCACAGCTGGCAATTGTCAAGCAGATGACAGGCAGTAATCGTGCAGCTCAGCTGGCAATTGTCAAGCAGATGAGCAGACAGTAATCACGCAGCTCAGCAGGCCCTGATCACGTGACTGAGCATGCACTGTTCACGTGGCTGATCATACACTGATCACGTGATTGGTCATGCACCGATCACTTGGATATCATGCACTGATCACGTGGCTGATCATACACTGTTCATGTGTCTGACCATGCACTGATCACGTGACTGATCATACACTGCTCACGTAACTGATCATGCACTGATCACGTGGCTATCATGCACTGAATACGTGGCTGAACATGCACTGTTCACGTGGCTGATCACACACCTGTCACGTGACATATCATGCACTGATAACGTGGCACGCATGCACTGATCACGTGGCTGATCATACTCTGCTCACGTAACTCATCATGCACATATCACGTTTCTATCATGCACTGCTCACGTGGCTCGTCACGGAATGAACACGTACCAACCATATACTGGTCACGTGACTGATAATGCACGGATCACGTCAATGATCTTGCACTGTTCACGTGACTGATCATGCACTGATCACGTGTCTGATCATGCACTGATCACGTAATTGATCATGCACTTATCATTTGGCTGATCATGCACTGATCACGTGGCTGATCATACAGTGATCACGTGACTGAACATGCACTGATCACGTGACTGATCATGCACTGATCACGTGGCTATCATGCACTGATCACTTGGCAGGTCATACACTGATCACATGACTGATCATGCACTATTCACGTGACTGATCATGTACAGATCACGTGAATAATCATGAAGTGATCACGTGGCTATCCTGCACTGATCACGTGGATATCATGCATTGATCACGTGGCTGATCACACACGTATCACGTGACTGATCATGCACTGATCACGTGACTATCATGCACTGATCACGTGGCTATCATGCACTGATCACGTGGCTGATCATGCAATGATCACGTAGCTACCATGCACTGGTCACGTGACTGATCATGAACTGATCAGGTAATTTTTCATGCACTGGTCACGTGATTGGTCATGCACTGATCAGGTAATTGATCATGCACTGATCACGTGACTGATCATGCACAGATCACGTGACTGATCACCCACTGAACTCGTGTCTGAACATGCACTGATCACGTGCCTATCATGCACTGATCACGTGGCTGATCATGCGATGATCACACAGCTACCATGTACTGGTCACATGACTGATAATGCACTGATCACGTGACTGATCATGCAGTGATCACGTGGCTATCATGCACTGATCACGCGACTGATCATGCACTGATCACGTCTATATCATGCACTGATCACATGACTGCCCACGCACTGATCACGTGGGTGATCATACACTAATCATGTGACAGATCGTGCACTGATCACGTGGCTGATCATGCACTGATACCGTGACTGAGCATGGACTGATCACATGACTATCATGTAGTGATCACGTGACTTAATGCCGCTTATCATGTGACTGATCATGCGCTGATCATGTTTGCTATCATACACTGATCATGTGCCTCTGGAGGCAATAAACAAAGAGCTGAGTAGGCACGAATCAAACAGTCAGCAGGCAATAATCATGGAACTCAGCTGTGAGGAATCATGCTGCTCAGCTGGCAATAATCAAGCAGCTGAGCAGGCAGGAATTACGTAGCACAGCTGGCAATTGTCAAGCAGATGACAGGCAGGAATCGTGCAGCTCAGCTGGAAATTGTCAAGCAGATGAGCAGACAGTAATCACGCAGCTCAGCAGGCCCTGATCACGTGACTGAGCATGCACTGCTCACGTGGTTGATCATACACTGATCACGTGATTGATCATGCACTGATCACTTGGATATCATGCAATGATCACGTGGCTGATCATACACTGTTCACGTGTCTGACCATGCAGTGATCACGTGGCTGATCATACACTGCTCACGTAACTAATCATGAACTGATCACGTGGCTATCATGCACTGAATACGGGGCTGAAAATGCACTGTTCACGTGGGTGATCACACACCTGTCACATGACATATCATGCACTGATCACGTGGCTGATCATACTCTGCTCACGTAACTCATCATGCACATATCACGTTTCTATCATGCACTGCTCACGTGGCTCGTCACGGAATGATCACGTAGCTACCATATACTGGTCACGTGACTGATCATGCACAGATCACGTAAATGATCATGCACTGTTCACGTGACTGATCATGTACTGATCACGTGACAAATCATGCACTGATCACATGGCTGATCATGCACTGATCACGTAACTGATCATGCACTTATCATTTGGTTGATCATGCACTGATCACGTGGCTGATCATACACTGATCACGTGACTGATCATGCACTGATCACGTGGCTATCATGCACTGATCACTTGGCTGGTCATACACTGATCACATGACTGAACATGCACTGTTCACGTGACGGATCATGTACAGATCACGTGAATAATCATGAAGTGATCACGTGGCTATCCTGCACTGATCATGTGGATATCATGCACTGATCACGTGGCTGATCACACATGTATCACATGACTGATCATGCACTGATCACGAGGCTATCATGCACTGATCACGTGACTGATCATGCACTGATCGCGTAATTGATCCTGCACTGATCACGTGGCTCATCATGCACTGATCATGTGGCTATCATGCACTGATCACGTAGCTATCATGCACTGATCACGTGGCTGATCACGAAATGATCACGTAGCTACCATGTACTGGTCATGTGACTGATCATGCACTGATCACGTCAATGATCATACACTGTTCAATTTACTGATCATGTACTGATCACGTGACTGATCATGCAGTGATCACGTGGCTATCATGCTCTGCTCACGTGGCTGATCATGCAAGGATCACGTAGCAACCATGTACTGGTCACGTGACTGATCATGCACTGATCACGTAATTGATCCTGCACTGATCACGTGGCTCATCATGCACTGATCACGTGGCTGATCACACACGTATCACGTGACTGATCATGTACAGATCACGTAAATATTCATGAAGTTATCACGTGGCTATCCTGCACTGATCACGTGGATAACATGCACTGATCACGTGGCTGATCACACACGTATCACGTGACTGATCATGCACTGATCACGTGGCTATCATGCACTGATCACGTGGCTATCATGCACTGATCACGTGGCTGATCATGCACTGATCACGTAGCTATCATGCACTGATCACGTGACTGATCATGCACTGATCACGTGACTGATCATGCACTGATCACGTGACTGATCATGCACTGATCACGTGACTGATCATGCACTGATCACGTGACTGATCATGCACTGATCACGTGGCTATCATGCACTGATCACGTGGCTGATCATGCACTGATCACGTAGCTATCATGCACTATCACGTGACTGATCATGCACTGATCACGTGACTGATCATGCACTGATCACGTGGCTATCATGCACTGATCACGTGGCTGATCATGCACTGATCACGTGACTGATCATGCACTGATCACGTGGCTGATCATGCACTGATCACGTGGCTATCATGCACTGATCACGTGGCTGATCATGCATGATCACGCAGCTACCATGCACTGATCACGTGACTGATCATGCACTGATCACGTGACTGATCATGCACTGATCACGTGGCTATCATGCACTGATCACGTGGCTGATCATGCAATGATCACGTAGCTACCATGTACTGGTCACGTGACTGATCATGCACTGATCACGTGACTGATCATGCACTGATCACGTGGCTGATCATGCACTGATCACGTGGCTGATCATGCACTGATCACGTGGCTGATCATGCACTGATCACGTGACTGATCATGCACTGATCACGTGACTGATCATGCACTGATCACGTGGCTGATCATGCACTGATCACGTGGCTGATCATGCACTGATCACGTGACTGATCATGCACTGATCACGTGGCTGATCATGCACTGATCACGTGACTGATCATGCACTGATCACGTGACTGATCATGCACTGATCACGTGGCTGATCATACACTGATCACGTAACTGATCATGCACTGATCACGTGGCTATCATGCACTGATCACGTGGCTGATCATGCACTGATCACGTGGCTGATCACACACTGTCACGTGACATATCATGCACTGATCACGTGGCACTCATGCACTGATCACGTGGCTGATCATACACTGCTCACGTAACTGATCATGCACACATCACGTGGCTATCATGCACTGCTCACGTGGCTGTCATGGAATGATCACGTAGCTACCATATACTGATCACGTGACTGATCATGCACTGATCACGTGAATGATCATGCACTGATCACGTGACTGATCATGCACTGATCACGTGACTGATCATGCACTGATCACGTGGCTATCATGCACTGCTCACGTGGCTGATCATGCAACGATCACGTAGCAACCATGTACTGGTCACGTGACTGATCATGCACTGATCACGTAATTGATCATGCACTGATCACGTGGCTCATCATGCACTGATCACGTGGCTGATCACACATGATCACGTGACTGATCATGCACTGATCACGTGGCTCTCATGCACTGATCACGTGGCTGTCATGCACTGATCACGTGGATATCATGCACTGATCACGTGGCTGATCACACACGATCACATGACTGATCATGCACTGATCACGTGGCTATCATGCACTGATCACGTGGCTATCATGCACTGATCACGTGGCTGATCATGCAATGATCACGTAGCTACCATGTACTGGTCACGTGACTGATCATGCACTGATCACGTAATTGATCATGCACTGATCACGTGGCTGATCATGCACTGATCACGTGGCTGATCATGCACTGATCACGTGACTGATCATGCACTGATCACGTGACTGATCATGCACTGATCACGTGGCTATCATGCACTGATCACGTGGCTGACATACACTGATCACGTGCCTGATCATGCACTGATCACGTGGCTGATCATGCACTGATCACGTGACTGATCATGCACTGATCACGTGTCTGATCATGCACTGATCACGTGGCTATCATGCACTGCTCACGTGGCTGATCATGCATGATCACGCAGCTACCATGTACTGGTCACATGACTGATCATGCACTGATCACGTGACTGATCATGCAGTGATCACGTGGCTATCATGCACTACTCACGTGGCTGATCATGCAATGATCATGTAGCTACCATGTACAGGTCACGTGAATGATCATACACCCATCAGGTGACTGATCATGCACTGATCACGTGGCTATCATGCACTGATCACGAGACTGATCATGCACTGATCACGTCTATATCATGCACTGATCACATGACTGCCATGCACTGATCACGTGGATGATCATACACTAATCATGTGACAGATCATGCACTGATCACGTGGCTGATCATGCACTGATACCGTGACTGAGCATGGACTGATCACATGACTATCATGTAGTGATCACGTGACTTAATGGCGCTGATCATGTGACTGATCATGCGCTGATCATGTTTGCTATCATACACTGATCATGTGCCTCTGGAGGCAATAAACAAAGAGCTGAGTAGGCACGAATCAAACAGTCAGCAGGCAATAATCATGGAACTCAGCTGTGAGGAATCATGCTGCTCAGCTGGCAATAATCAAGCAGCTGAGCAGGCAGGAATTACGCAGCACAGCTGGCAATTGTCAAGCAGATGAGCAGACAGTAATCACGCAGCTCAGCAGGCCCTGATCACGTGACTGAGCATGCACTGTTCACGTGGCTGATCATACACTGATCACGTGACTGATCATGCACTGATCACGTGGCTATCATGCACTGATCACGTGGCTGATCATGCACTGATCACGTGTCTGATCATGCACTGATCACGTGGCTGATCATACACTGATCACGTGGCTGATCATGCACTGATCACGTGGCTGATCATGCACTGATCACGTGACTGATCATGCACTGATCACGTGGCTGATCATGCACTGATCACGTGACTGATCATGCACTGATCACGTGGCTATCATGCACTGATCACGTGGCTGATCATGCATGATCACGTAGCTACCATGCACTGATCACGTGACTGATCATGCACTGATCACGTGACTGATCATGCACTGATCACGTGGCTATCATGCACTGATCACGTGGCTGATCATGCACTGATCACGTAGCTTCATGCACTGATCACGTGACTGATCATGCACTGATCACGTGACTGATCATGCACTGATCACGTGACTGATCATGCACTGATCACGTGCTGATCATGCACTGATCACGTGGCTGATCATGCACTGATCACGTGACTGATCATGCACTGATCACGTGACTGATCATGCACTGATCACGTGACTGATCATGCACTGATCACGTGGCTATCATGCACTGATCACGTGGCTGATCATGCACTGATCACGTAGCTACCATGTACTGATCACGTGACTGATCATGCACTGATCACGTAATTGATCATGCACTGATCACGTGGCTGATCATGCACTGATCACGTGACTGATCACACATGATCACGTGACTGATCATGCACTGATCACGTGGCTGATCATGCACTGATCACGTGGCTATCATGCACTGATCACGTGGCTATCATGCACTGATCACGTGGCTGATCATGCACTGATCACGTAGCTATCATGCACTGATCACGTGACTGATCATGCACTGATCACGTAATTGATCATGCACTGATCACGTGGCTGATCATGCACTGATCACGTGGCTGATCACACACTGATCACGTGACTGATCATGCACTGATCACGTGACTGATCATGCACTGATCACGTGGCTATCATGCACTGATCACGTGGCTATCATGCACTGATCACGTGGCTGATCATGCACTGATCACGTGACTGATCATGCACTGATCACGTGGCTGATCATGCACTGATCACGTGGCTGATCATGCACTGATCACGTGGCTATCATGCACTGATCACGTGGCTGATCATGCACTGATCACGTAGCTATCATGCACTGATCACGTGGCTGATCATGCACTGATCACGTGACTGATCATGCACTGATCACGTGACTGATCATGCACTGATCACGTGACTGATCATGCACTGATCACGTGACTGATCATGCACTGATCACGTGGCTATCATGCACTGATCACGTGGCTGATCATGCACTGATCACGCAGCTATCATGCACTGATCACGTGACTGATCATGCACTGATCACGTGGCTGATCATGCACTGATCACGTGACTGACCTACACTGATCATGCACTGATCACGTGACTGATCATGCACTGATCACGTGGCTGATCATGCACTGATCACGTGGCTATCATGCACTGATCACGTGACTGATCATGCACTGATCACGTGGCTGATCATGCACTGATCACGTGACTGATCATGCACTGATCACGTGGCTATCATGCACTGATCACGTGGCTGATCATACACTGATCACGTGACTGATCATGCACTGATCACGTGGCTATCATGCACTGATCACGTGGCTGATCATGCACTGATCACGTGGCTGCCATGCACTGATCACGTGACTGATCATGCACTGATCACGTAACTGATCATGCACTGATCACGTGACTGATCATGCACTGATCACGTGGCTGATCATGCACTGATCACGTGGCTGATCATGCACTGATCACGTGACTGTCATGCACTGATCACGTGGCTGATCATGCACTGATCACGTGACTGATCATGCACTGATCACGTGGCTGATCATGCACTGATCACGTGGCTATCATGCACTGATCACGTGGCTGATCATGCATGATCACGCAGCTACCATGCACTGATCACGTGACTGATCATGCACTGATCACGTGACTGATCATGCACTGATCACGTGGCTATCATGCACTGATCACGTGGCTGATCATGCACTGATCACGTAGCTATCATGCACTGATCACGTGACTGATCATGCACTGATCACGTGACTGATCATGCACTGATCACGTGACTGATCATGCACTGATCACGTGACTGATCATGCACTGATCACGTGGCTGATCATGCACTGATCACGTGACTGATCATGCACTGATCACGTGACTGATCATGCACTGATCACGTGGCTATCATGCACTGATCACGTGGCTGATCATGCACTGATCACGTGCCTGATCATGCACTGATCACGTGACTGATCATGCACTGATCACGTGACTGATCATGCACTGATCACGTGGCTATCATGCACTGCTCACGTGGCTGATCATGCAATGATCACGTAGCTACCATGTACTGGTCACGTGACTGATCATGCACTGATCACGTGACTGATCATGCACTGATCACGTGGCTGATCATGCACTGATCACGTGGCTGATCATGCACTGATCACGTGACTGATCATGCACTGATCACGTGCTGATCATGCACTGATCACGTGGCTGATCATGCACTGATCACGTGGCTATCATGCACTGATCACGAGACTGATCATGCACTGATCACGTCTATATCATGCACTGATCACATGACTGCCCATGCACTGATCACGTGGATGATCATACACTAATCATGTGACAGATCATGCACTGATCACGTGGCTGATCATGCACTGATACCGTGACTGAGCATGGACTGATCACATGACTATCATGTAGTGATCACGTGACTTAATGGCGCTGATCATGTGACTGATCATGCGCTGATCATGTTTGCTATCATACACTGATCATGTGCCTCTGGAGGCAATAAACAAAGAGCTGAGTAGGCACGAATCAAACAGTCAGCAGGCAATAATCATGGAACTCAGTGTGAGGAATCATGCTGCTCAGCTGGCAATAATCAAGCAGCTGAGCAGGCAGGAATTACGCAGCACAGCTGGCAATTGTCAAGCAGATGACAGGCAGGAATCGTGCAGCTCAGCTGGCAATTGTCAAGCAGATGAGCAGACAGTAATCACGCAGCTCAGCAGGCCCTGATCACGTGACTGAGCATGCACTGTTCACGTGGCTGATCATACACTGATCACGTGATGATCATGCACTGATCACTTGGATATCATGCACTGATCACGTGGCTGATCATACACTGTTCACGTGTCTGACCATGCACTGATCACGTGGCTGATCATGCACTGATCACGTGGCTGATCATGCACTGATCACGTGGCTGATCATGCACTGATCACGTGGCTGATCATGCACTGATCACGTGGCTGATCATGCACTGATCACGTGACTGATCATGCACTGATCACGTGGCTATCATGCACTGATCACGTGGCTGATCATACACTGATCACGTGACTGATCATGCACTGATCACGTGGCTATCATGCACTGATCACGTGGCTATCATGCACTGATCACGTGGCTGATCATGCACTGATCACGTAGCTATCATGCACTGATCACGTGACTGATCATGCACTGATCACGTGACTGATCATGCACTGATCACGTGACTGATCATGCACTGATCACGTGGCTATCATGCACTGCTCACGTGGCTGATCATGCAATGATCACGCAGCTACCATGTACTGGTCACGTGACTGATCATGCACTGATCACGTAATTGATCATGCACTGATCACGTGGCTAATCATGCACTGATCATGTGACTGATCATGTGCTGATCATGTTTGGTGTCACACACTGATCATGTGCCTCTGGAGGCAATGAACATAGAGCTGAGTAGGCAGGAATCAGTCAGCAGGCTATAATCATGGAACTCAGCTCTGAGAAATCATGCTGCTCAGCTGGCAATAATCAAGTAGATGAGCAGGCAGGAATTACGCAGCACAGGTGGCAATTGTCAAGGAGATGACAGGCAGGAATCGTGCAGCTCAGCTGGCAATTGTCAAGCAGATGAGCAGACAGTAATCACGCAGCTCAGCAGGCACTGATCACGTGACTGATCATGCACTGATCACGTGGCTGATCATACACTGATCACGTGACTGATCATGCACTGATCACGTGACTGATCATGCACTGATCACGTGACTGATCATGCACTGATCACGTGCTGATCATGCACTGATCACGTGGCTGATCATGCACTGATCACGGGACTGATCATGCACTGATCACGGGCTATCATGCACTGATACATGACTCCACATGCACTGATCACGTGGATGATCATGCACTGATCACGTGACTGATCATGCACTGATCACGTGGCTATCATGCACTACTCACGTGGCTGATCATGCAATGATCATGTAGCTACCATGTACTGGTCACGTGACTGATCATACACCCATCAGGTGACTGATCATGCACTGATCACGTGGCTGATCATGCACTGATCACGTGACTGATCATGCACTGATCACGTGACAAATCATGCACTGATCACATAGCTATCATGCACTGATCACCTGGCTGATCATGCACTGATCACGTGGCTGATCATGCACTGATACCGTGACTGAGCATGGACTGATCACATGACTATCATGTAGTGATCACGTGACTTAATGGCGCTGATCATGTGACTGATCATGCGCTGATCATGTTTGCTATCATACACTGATCATGTGCCTCTGGAGGCAATAAACAAAGAGCTGAGTAGGCACGAATCAAACAGTCAGCAGGCAATAATCATGGAACTCAGGTGTGAGGAATCATGCTGCTCAGCTGGCAATAATCAAGCAGCTGAGCAGGCAGGAATTACGCAGCACAGCTGGCAATTGTCAAGCAGATGACAGGCAGGAATCATGCAGCTCAGCTGGCAATTGTCAAGCAGATGAGCAGACAGTAATCACGCAGCTCAGCAGGCCCTTATCACGTGACTGAGCATGCACTGTTCACGTGGCTGATCATACACTGATCACGTGATGATCATGCACTGATCACTTGGATATCATGCACTGATCACGTGGCTGATCATGCACTGATCACGTGGCTGATCATGCACTGATCACGTGGCTGATCATACACTGTCACGTGACTGATCATGCACTGATCACGTGGCATCATGCACTGATCACGTGGCTGATCATACACTGATCACGTGACTGATCATGCACTGATCACGTGGCTATCATGCACTGATCACGTGGCTGTCATGCAATGATCACGTAGCTACCATATACTGGTCACGTGACTGATCATGCACTGATCACGTAATTGATCATGCACTGATCACGTGGCTGATCATGCACTGATCACGTGGCTGATCACACATGATCACGTGACTGATCATGCACTGATCACGTGGCTGATCATGCACTGATCACGTGGCTGATCATGCACTGATCACGTGGCTATCATGCACTGATCACGTGGCTGATCATGCACTGATCACGTGGTATCATGCACTGATCACGTGACTGATCATGCACTGATCACGTAATTGATCATGCACTGATCACGTGGCTCATCATGCACTGATCACGTGGCTGATCACACACGTATCACGTGACTGATCATGCACTGATCACGTGGCTATCATGCACTGATCACGTGGCTATCATGCACTGATCACGTGGCTGATCATGCACTGATCACGTAGCTGATCATGCACTGATCACGTGACTGATCATGCACTGATCACGTGGCTGATCATGCACTGATCACGTGACTGATCATGCACTGATCACGTGACTGATCATGCACTGATCACGTGACTGATCATGCACTGATCACGTGGCTATCATGCACTGATCACGTGGCTGATCATGCACTGATCACGCAGCTATCATGCACTGTCACATGACTGATCATGCACTGATCACATGACTGATCATGCACTGATCACGTGGCTTATCATGCACTGATCATGTGACTGATCATGCACTGATCATGTTTGGTATCATACACTGATCATGTGCCTCTGGAGGCAATGAACAAAGAGCTGAGTAGGCACGAATCAGTCAGCAGGCAATAATCATGGAACTCAGCTGTGAGAAATCATGCTGCTCAGCTGGCAATAATCAAGCAGCTGAGCAGGCAGGAATTACGCAGCACAGCTGGCAATTGTCAAGCAGATGACAGGCAGGAATCGTGCAGCTCAGCTGGCAATTGTCAAGCAGATGAGCAGACAGTAATCACGCAGCTCAGCAGGCCCTGATCACGTGACTGAGCATGCACTGTTCACGTGGCTGATCATACACTGATCACGTGACTGATCATGCACTGATCACGTGACTGATCATGCACTGATCACGTGGCTGATCATGCACTGATCACGTGGCTGACATGCACTGATCACGTGGCTGATCATGCACTGATCACGTGGCTGATCATGCACTGATCACGTGACTGATCATGCACTGATCACGTGGCTGATCATGCACTGATCACGTGGCTATCATGCACTGATCACGTGGCTGATCATGCACTGATCACGCAGCTACCATGCACTGATCACGTGACTGATCATGCACTGATCACGTGACTGATCATGCACTGATCACGTGGCTATCATGCACTGATCACGTGGCTGATCATGCAATGATCACGTAGCTACCATGTACAGGTCACGTGACTGATCATGCACTGATCACGTGACTGATCATGCACTGATCACGTGACTGATCATGCACTGATCACGTGACTGATCATGCACTGATCACGTGGCTGATCATGCACTGATCACGTGACTGATCATGCACTGATCACGTGACTGATCATGCACTGATCACGTGGCTATCATGCACTGATCACGTGGCTGATCATGCACTGATCACGTGCCTGATCATGCACTGATCACGTGACTGATCATGCACTGATCACGTGACTGATCATGCACTGATCACGTGGCTATCATGCACTGATCACGTGGCTGATCATGCACTGATCACGTAGCTACCATGTACTGGTCACGTGACTGATCATGCACTGATCACGTGACTGATCATGCACTGATCACGTGGCTGATCATGCACTGATCACGTGGCTGATCATGCACTGATCACGTGACTGATCATGCACTGATCACGTAGCTATCATGCACTGATCACGTGGCTGATCATGCACTGATCACGTGGCTATCATGCACTGATCACGAGACTGATCATGCACTGATCACGTCTATATCATGCACTGATCACATGACTGCCCATGCACTGATCACGTGGATGATCATACACTAATCATGTGACAGATCATGCACTGATCACGTGGCTGATCATGCACTGATACCGTGACTGAGCATGGACTGATCACATGACTATCATGTAGTGATCACGTGACTTAATGGCGCTGATCATGTGACTGATCATGCGCTGATCATGTTTGCTATCATACACTGATCATGTGCCTCTGGAGGCAATAAACAAAGAGCTGAGTAGGCACGAATCAAACAGTCAGCAGGCAATAATCATGGAACTCAGCTGTGAGGAATCATGCTGCTCAGCTGGCAATAATCAAGCAGCTGAGCAGGCAGGAATTACGCAGCACAGCTGGCAATTGTCAAGCAGATGACAGGCAGGAATCGTGCAGCTCAGCTGGCAATTGTCAAGCAGATGAGCAGACAGTAATCACGCAGCTCAGCAGGCCCTGATCACGTGACTGAGCATGCACTGTTCACGTGGCTGATCATACACTGATCACGTGATGATCATGCACTGATCACTTGGATATCATGCACTGATCACGTGGCTGATCATACACTGTTCACGTGTCTGACCATGCACTGATCACGTGGCTGATCATGCACTGATCACGTGGCTGATCATGCACTGATCACGTGGCTGATCATGCACTGATCACGTGGCTGATCATGCACTGATCACGTGGCTGATCATGCACTGATCACGTGACTGATCATGCACTGATCACGTGGCTATCATGCACTGATCACGTGGCTGATCATACACTGATCACGTGACTGATCATGCACTGATCACGTGGCTATCATGCACTGATCACGTGGCTATCATGCACTGATCACGTGGCTGATCATGCACTGATCACGTAGCTATCATGCACTGATCACGTGACTGATCATGCACTGATCACGTGACTGATCATGCACTGATCACGTGACTGATCATGCACTGATCACGTGGCTATCATGCACTGCTCACGTGGCTGATCATGCAATGATCACGTAGCTACCATGTACTGGTCACGTGACTGATCATGCACTGATCACGTAATTGATCATGCACTGATCACGTGGCTGATCATGCACTGATCATGTGACTGATCATGTGCTGATCATGTTTGGTGTCACACACTGATCATGTGCCTCTGGAGGCAATGAACATAGAGCTGAGTAGGCAGGAATCAGTCAGCAGGCTATAATCATGGAACTCAGCTCTGAGAAATCATGCTGCTCAGCTGGCAATAATCAAGTAGCTGAGCAGGCAGGAATTACGCAGCACAGGTGGCAATTGTCAAGGAGATGACAGGCAGGAATCGTGCAGCTCAGCTGGCAATTGTCAAGCAGATGAGCAGACAGTAATCACGCAGCTCAGCAGGCCCTGATCACGTGACTGATCATGCACTGATCACGTGGCTGATCATACACTGATCACGTGACTGATCATGCACTGATCACGTGACTGATCATGCACTGATCACGTGACTGATCATGCACTGATCACGTGGCTGATCATGCACTGATCACGTGGCTGATCATGCACTGATCACGGGACTGATCATGCACTGATCACGGGCTATCATGCACTGACACATGACTGACATGCACTGATCACGTGGATGATCATGCACTGATCACGTGACTGATCATGCACTGATCACGTGGCTATCATGCACTACTCACGTGGCTGATCATGCAATGATCATGTAGCTACCATGTACTGGTCACGTGACTGATCATACACCCATCAGGTGACTGATCATGCACTGATCACGTGGCTGATCATGCACTGATCACGTGCCTGATCATGCACTGATCACGTGACAAATCATGCACTGATCACATAGCTATCATGCACTGATCACGTGGCTGATCATGCACTGATCACGTGGCTGATCATGCACTGATACCGTGACTGAGCATGGACTGATCACATGACTATCATGTAGTGATCACGTGACTTAATGGCGCTGATCATGTGACTGATCATGCGCTGATCATGTTTGCTATCATACACTGATCATGTGCCTCTGGAGGCAATAAACAAAGAGCTGAGTAGGCACGAATCAAACAGTCAGCAGGCAATAATCATGGAACTCAGGTGTGAGGAATCATGCTGCTCAGCTGGCAATAATCAAGCAGCTGAGCAGGCAGGAATTACGCAGCACAGCTGGCAATTGTCAAGCAGATGACAGGCAGGAATCATGCAGCTCAGCTGGCAATTGTCAAGCAGATGAGCAGACAGTAATCACGCAGCTCAGCAGGCCCTGATCACGTGACTGAGCATGCACTGTTCACGTGGCTGATCATACACTGATCACGTGATGATCATGCACTGATCACTTGGATATCATGCACTGATCACGTGGCTGATCATGCACTGATCACGTGGCTGATCATGCACTGATCACGTGGCTGATCATACACTGTCACGTGACTATCATGCACTGATCACGTGGCATCATGCACTGATCACGTGGCTGATCATGCACTGATCACGTGACTGATCATGCACACATCACGTGGCTATCATGCACTGATCACGTGGCTGTCATGCAATGATCACGTAGCTACCATATACTGGTCACGTGACTGATCATGCACTGATCACGTAATTGATCATGCACTGATCACGTGGCTGATCATGCACTGATCACGTGGCTGATCACACATGATCACGTGACTGATCATGCACTGATCACGTGGCTGATCATGCACTGATCACGTGGCTGATCATGCACTGATCACGTGGCTATCATGCACTGATCACGTGGCTGATCATGCACTGATCACGTGGTATCATGCACTGATCACGTGACTGATCATGCACTGATCACGTAATTGATCATGCACTGATCACGTGGCTCATCATGCACTGATCACGTGGCTGATCACACACGATCACGTGACTGATCATGCACTGATCACGTGGCTATCATGCACTGATCACGTGGCTATCATGCACTGATCACGTGGCTGATCATGCAATGATCACGTAGCTGCCATGCACTGATCACGTGACTGATCATGCACTGATCACGTGGCTGATCATGCACTGATCACGTGACTGATCATGCACTGATCACGTGACTGATCATGCACTGATCACGTGACTGATCATGCACTGATCACGTGGCTATCATGCACTGATCACGTGGCTGATCATGCACTGATCACGTGGCTATCATGCACTGTCACATGACTGATCATGCACTGATCACATGACTGATCATGCACTGATCACGTGGCTTATCATGCACTGATCATGTGACTGATCATGCACTGATCATGTTTGGTATCATACACTGATCATGTGCCTCTGGAGGCAATGAACAAAGAGCTGAGTAGGCACGAATCAGTCAGCAGGCAATAATCATGGAACTCAGCTGTGAGAAATCATGCTGCTCAGCTGGCAATAATCAAGCAGCTGAGCAGGCAGGAATTACGCAGCACAGCTGGCAATTGTCAAGCAGATGACAGGCAGGAATCGTGCAGCTCAGCTGGCAATTGTCAAGCAGATGAGCAGACAGTAATCACGCAGCTCAGCAGGCCCTGATCACGTGACTGAGCATGCACTGTTCACGTGGCTGATCACACACTGATCACGTGACTGATCATGCACTGATCACGTGACTGATCATGCACTGATCACGTGGCTATCATGCACTGATCACGTGGCTGACATGCACTGATCACGTGGCTGATCATGCACTGATCACGTGGCTGATCATGCACTGATCACGTGACTGATCATGCACTGATCACGTGGCTGATCATGCACTGATCACGTGGCTATCATGCACTGATCACGTGGCTGATCATGCACTGATCACGCAGCTACCATGCACTGATCACGTGACTGATCATGCACTGATCACGTGACTGATCATGCACTGATCACGTGGCTATCATGCACTGATCACGTGGCTGATCATGCAATGATCACGTAGCTACCATGTACTGGTCACGTGACTGATCATGCACTGATCACGTGACTGATCATGCACTGATCACGTGACTGATCATGCACTGATCACGTGACTGATCATGCACTGATCACGTGGCTGATCATGCACTGATCACGTGACTGATCATGCACTGATCACGTGACTGATCATGCACTGATCACGTGGCTATCATGCACTGATCACGTGGCTGATCATGCACTGATCACGTGACTGATCATGCACTGATCACGTGACTGATCATGCACTGATCACGTGACTGATCATGCACTGATCACGTGGCTATCATGCACTGATCACGTGGCTGATCATGCAATGATCACGTAGCTACCATGTACTGGTCACGTGACTGATCATGCACTGATCACGTGACTGATCATGCACTGATCACGTGGCTGATCATGCACTGATCACGTGGCTGATCATGCACTGATCACGTGACTGATCATGCACTGATCACGTAGCTATCATGCACTGATCACGTGGCTGATCATGCACTGATCACGTGGCTATCATGCACTGATCACGAGACTGATCATGCACTGATCACGTCTATATCATGCACTGATCACATGACTGCCCATGCACTGATCACGTGGATGATCATACACTAATCATGTGACAGATCATGCACTGATCACGTGGCTGATCATGCACTGATACCGTGACTGAGCATGGACTGATCACATGACTATCATGTAGTGATCACGTGACTTAATGGCGCTGATCATGTGACTGATCATGCGCTGATCATGTTTGCTATCATACACTGATCATGTGCCTCTGGAGGCAATAAACAAAGAGCTGAGTAGGCACGAATCAAACAGTCAGCAGGCAATAATCATGGAACTCAGCTGTGAGGAATCATGCTGCTCAGCTGGCAATAATCAAGCAGCTGAGCAGGCAGGAATTACGCAGCACAGCTGGCAATTGTCAAGCAGATGACAGGCAGGAATCGTGCAGCTCAGCTGGCAATTGTCAAGCAGATGAGCAGACAGTAATCACGCAGCTCAGCAGGCCCTGATCACGTGACTGAGCATGCACTGTTCACGTGGCTGATCATACACTGATCACGTGATGATCATGCACTGATCACTTGGATATCATGCACTGATCACGTGGCTGATCATACACTGTTCACGTGTCTGACCATGCACTGATCACGTGGCTGATCATGCACTGATCACGTGGCTGATCATGCACTGATCACGTGGCTGATCATGCACTGATCACGTGGCTGATCATGCACTGATCACGTGGCTGATCATGCACTGATCACGTGACTGATCATGCACTGATCACGTGGCTATCATGCACTGATCACGTGGCTGATCATACACTGATCACGTGACTGATCATGCACTGATCACGTGGCTATCATGCACTGATCACGTGGCTATCATGCACTGATCACGTGGCTGATCATGCACTGATCACGTAGCTATCATGCACTGATCACGTGACTGATCATGCACTGATCACGTGACTGATCATGCACTGATCACGTGACTGATCATGCACTGATCACGTGGCTATCATGCACTGCTCACGTGGCTGATCATGCAATGATCACGCAGCTACCATGTACTGGTCACGTGACTGATCATGCACTGATCACGTAATTGATCATGCACTGATCACGTGGCTGATCATGCACTGATCACGTGACTGATCATGTGCTGATCATGTTTGGTGTCACACACTGATCTTGTGCCTCTGGAGGCAATGAACATAGAGCTGAGTAGGCAGGAATCAGTCAGCAGGCTATAATCATGGAACTCAGCTCTGAGAAATCATGCTGCTCAGCTGGCAATAATCAAGTAGATGAGCAGGCAGGAATTACGCAGCACAGGTGGCAATTGTCAAGGAGATGACAGGCAGGAATCGTGCAGCTCAGCTGGCAATTGTCAAGCAGATGAGCAGACAGTAATCACGCAGCTCAGCATGCACTGATCACGTGACTGATCATGCACTGATCACGTGGCTGATCACACACTGATCACGTGACTGATCATGCACTGATCACGTGACTGATCATGCACTGATCACGTGACTGATCATGCACTGATCACGTGGCTGATCATGCACTGATCACGTGGCTGATCATGCACTGATCACGGGACTGATCATGCACTGATCACGGGCTATCATGCACTGATACATGACTGACATGCACTGATCACGTGGATGATCATGCACTGATCACGTGACTGATCATGCACTGATCACGTGGCTATCATGCACTACTCACGTGGCTGATCATGCAATGATCATGTAGCTACCATGTACTGGTCACGTGACTGATCATACACCCATCAGGTGACTGATCATGCACTGATCACGTGGCTGATCATGCACTGATCACGTGACTGATCATGCACTGATCACGTGACTGATCATGCACTGATCACGTGGCTATCATGCACTGATCACGTGGCTGATCATGCACTGATCACGTGGCTGATCATGCACTGATACCGTGACTGAGCATGGACTGATCACATGACTATCATGTAGTGATCACGTGACTTAATGGCGCTGATCATGTGACTGATCATGCACTGATCATGTTTGCTATCATACACTGATCATGTGCCTCTGGAGGCAATAAACAAAGAGCTGAGTAGGCACGAATCAAACAGTCAGCAGGCAATAATCATGGAACTCAGGTGTGAGGAATCATGCTGCTCAGCTGGCAATAATCAAGCAGCTGAGCAGGCAGGAATTACGCAGCACAGCTGGCAATTGTCAAGCAGATGACAGGCAGGAATCATGCAGCTCAGCTGGCAATTGTCAAGCAGATGAGCAGACAGTAATCACGCAGCTCAGCAGGCCCTGATCACGTGACTGAGCATGCACTGTTCACGTGGCTGATCATACACTGATCACGTGATGATCATGCACTGATCACTTGGATATCATGCACTGATCACGTGGCTGATCATGCACTGATCACGTGGCTGATCATGCACTGATCACGTGGCTGATCATACACTGTCACGTGACTATCATGCACTGATCACGTGGCATCATGCACTGATCACGTGGCTGATCATGCACTGATCACGTGACTGATCATGCACTGATCACGTGGCTATCATGCACTGATCACGTGGCTGATCATGCAATGATCACGTAGCTACCATGTACTGGTCACGTGACTGATCATGCACTGATCACGTGACTGATCATGCACTGATCACGTGGCTGATCATGCACTGATCACGTGGCTGATCACACATGATCACGTGACTGATCATGCACTGATCACGTGGCTGATCATGCACTGATCACGTGGCTGATCATGCACTGATCACGTGGCTATCATGCACTGATCACGTGACTGATCATGCACTGATCACGTGGTATCATGCACTGATCACGTGACTGATCATGCACTGATCACGTGGCTGATCATGCACTGATACCGTGACTGAGCATGGACTGATCACATGACTATCATGTAGTGATCACGTGACTTAATGGCGCTGATCATGTGACTGATCATGCACTGATCATGTTTGCTATCATACACTGATCATGTGCCTCTGGAGGCAATAAACAAAGAGCTGAGTAGGCACGAATCAAACAGTCAGCAGGCAATAATCATGGAACTCAGGTGTGAGGAATCATGCTGCTCAGCTGGCAATAATCAAGCAGCTGAGCAGGCAGGAATTACGCAGCACAGCTGGCAATTGTCAAGCAGATGACAGGCAGGAATCATGCAGCTCAGCTGGCAATTGTCAAGCAGATGAGCAGACAGTAATCACGCAGCTCAGCAGGCCCTGATCACGTGACTGAGCATGCACTGTTCACGTGGCTGATCATACACTGATCACGTGATGATCATGCACTGATCACTTGGATATCATGCACTGATCACGTGGCTGATCATGCACTGATCACGTGGCTGATCATGCACTGATCACGTGGCTGATCATACACTGTCACGTGACTGATCATGCACTGATCACGTGGCATCATGCACTGATCACGTGGCTGATCATGCACTGATCACGTGACTGATCATGCACTGATCACGTGGCTATCATGCACTGATCACGTGGCTGATCATGCACTGATCACGTGACTGATCATGCACTGATCACGTGACTGATCATGCACTGATCACGTGGCTGATCATGCAATGATCACACAGCTACCATGTACTGGTCACGTGACTGATCATGCACTGATCACATAATTGATCATGCACTGATCACGTGGCTTATCATGCACTGATCATGTGACTGATCATGTGCTGATCATGTTTGGTATCACACACTGATCATGTGCCTCTGGAGGCAATGAACATAGAGCTGAGTAGGCAGGAATCAGTCAGCAGGCTATAATCATGGAACTCAGCTCTGAGAAATCATGCTGCTCAGCTGGCAATAATCAAGTAGATGAGCAGGCAGGAATTACGCAGCACAGGTGGCAATTGTCAAGCAGATGACAGGCAGGAATCGTGCAGCTCAGCTGGCAATTGTCAAGCAGATGAGCAGACAGTAATCACGCAGCTCAGCAGGCCCTGATCACGTGACTGAGCATGCACTGTTCACGTGGCTGATCACACACTGATCACGTGACTGATCATGCACTGATCACGTGACTGATCATGCACTGATCACGTGGCTATCATGCACTGATCACGTGGCTGATCATGCACTGATCACGGGACTGATCATGCACTGATCACGGGCTATCATGCACTGATACATGACTGACATGCACTGATCACGTGGCTGATCATGCACTGATCACGTGACTGATCATGCACTGATCACGTGACTGATCATGCACTGATCACGTGGCTGATCATGCACTGATCACGTGGCTATCATGCACTGATCACGTGGCTGATCATGCAATGATCACGTAGCTACCATGTACTGGTCACGTGACTGATCATGCACTGATCACGTGACTGATCATGCACTGATCACGTGGCTGATCATGCACTGATCACGTGGCTGATCATGCACTGATCACGTGGCTGATCATGCACTGATCACGTGACTGATCATGCACTGATCACGTGACTGATCATGCACTGATCACGTGGCTGATCACACATGATCACGTGACTGATCATGCACTGATCACGTGGCTGATCATGCACTGATCACGTGGCTGATCATGCACTGATCACGTGGCTGATCATGCACTGATCACGTGACTGATCATGCACTGATCACGTGGCTGATCATGCACTGATCACGTGGCTGATCATGCACTGATCACGTGACTGATCATGCACTGATCACGTGGCTATCATGCACTACTCACGTGGCTGATCATGCAATGATCATGTAGCTACCATGTACAGGTCACGTGAATGATCATACACCCATCAGGTGACTGATCATGCACTGATCACGTGGCTATCATGCACTGATCACGTGACTGATCATGCACTGATCACGTCTATATCATGCACTGATCACATGACTGCCCATGCACTGATCACGTGGATGATCATACACTAATCATGTGACAGATCATGCACTGATCACGTGGCTGATCATGCACTGATACGTGACTGAGCATGGACTGATCACATGACTATCATGTAGTGATCACGTGACTTAATGGCGCTGATCATGTGACTGATCATGCGCTGATCATGTTTGCTATCATACACTGATCATGTGCCTCTGGAGGCAATAAACAAAGAGCTGAGTAGGCACGAATCAAACAGTCAGCAGGCAATAATCATGGAACTCAGGTGTGAGGAATCATGCTGCTCAGCTGGCAATAATCAAGCAGCTGAGCAGGCAGGAATTACGCAGCACAGCTGGCAATTGTCAAGCAGATGACAGGCAGGAATCGTGCAGCTCAGCTGGCAATTGTCAAGCAGATGAGCAGACAGTAATCACGCAGCTCAGCAGGCCCTGATCACGTGACTGAGCATGCACTGTTCACGTGGCTGATCATACACTGATCACGTGATTGATCATGCACTGATCACGTGGCTATCATGCACTGATCACGTGGCTGATCATACACTGATCACGTGACTGATCATGCACTGATCACGTGGCTGATCATGCACTGCTCACGTGGCTGATCATGCACTGATCACGTGGCTATCATGCACTGATCACGTGGCTGATCATGCACTGATCACGTGACTGATCATGCACTGATCACGTGGCTTATCATGCACTGATCATGTGACTGATCATGCACTGATCATGTTTGGTGTCACACACTGATCATGTGCCTCTGGAGGCAATAAACATAGAGCTGAGTAGGCAGGAATCAGTCAGCAGGCTATAATCATGGAACTCAGCTCTGAGAAATCATGCTGCTCAGCTGGCAATAATCAAGTAGATGAGCAGGCAGGAATTACGCAGCACAGGTGGCAATTGTCAAGCAGATGACAGGCAGGAATCGTGCAGCTCAGCTGGCAATTGTCAAGCAGATGAGCAGACAGTAATCACGCAGCTCAGCAGGCCCTGATCACGTGACTGAGCATGCACTGTTCACGTGGCTGATCACACACTGATCACGTGAATGATCATGCACTGATCACGTGACTGATCATGCACTGATCACGTGGCTATCATGCACTGATCACGTGGCTGATCATACACTGATCACGGGACTGATCATGCACTGATCACGGGCTATCATGCACTGATACATGACTGACATGCACTGATCACGTGGCTGATCATGCACTGATCACGTGACTGATCATGCACTGATCACGTGACTGATCATGCACTGATCACGTGGCTGATCATGCACTGATCACGTGGCTATCATGCACTGATCACGTGGCTGATCATGCAATGATCACGTAGCTACCATGTACTGGTCACGTGACTGATCATGCACTGATCACGTGACTGATCATGCACTGATCACGTGGCTGATCATGCACTGATCACGTGGCTGATCATGCACTGATCACGTGGCTGATCATGCACTGATCACGTGACTGATCATGCACTGATCACGTGACTGATCATGCACTGATCACGTGGCTGATCACACATGATCACGTGACTGATCATGCACTGATCACGTGGCTGATCATGCACTGATCACGTGGCTGATCATGCACTGATCACGTGGCTGATCATGCACTGATCACGTGACTGATCATGCACTGATCACGTGGCTGATCATGCACTGATCACGTGGCTGATCATGCACTGATCACGTGACTGATCATGCACTGATCACGTGGCTATCATGCACTACTCACGTGGCTGATCATGCAATGATCATGTAGCTACCATGTACAGGTCACGTGAATGATCATACACCCATCAGGTGACTGATCATGCACTGATCACGTGGCTATCATGCACTGATCACGAGACTGATCATGCACTGATCACGTCTATATCATGCACTGATCACATGACTGCCCATGCACTGATCACGTGGATGATCATACACTAATCATGTGACAGATCATGCACTGATCACGTGGCTGATCATGCACTGATACCGTGACTGAGCATGGACTGATCACATGACTATCATGTAGTGATCACGTGACTTAATGGCGCTGATCATGTGACTGATCATGCGCTGATCATGTTTGCTATCATACACTGATCATGTGCCTCTGGAGGCAATAAACAAAGAGCTGAGTAGGCACGAATCAAACAGTCAGCAGGCAATAATCATGGAACTCAGGTGTGAGGAATCATGCTGCTCAGCTGGCAATAATCAAGCAGCTGAGCAGGCAGGAATTACGCAGCACAGCTGGCAATTGTCAAGCAGATGACAGGCAGGAATCGTGCAGCTCAGCTGGCAATTGTCAAGCAGATGAGCAGACAGTAATCACGCAGCTCAGCAGGCCCTGATCACGTGACTGAGCATGCACTGTTCACGTGGCTGATCATACACTGATCACGTGATTGATCATGCACTGATCACGTGGCTATCATGCACTGATCACGTGGCTGATCATACACTGTATCACGTGACTGATCATGCACTGATCACGTGGCTGATCATGCACTGCTCACGTGGCTGATCATGCACTGATCACGTGGCTATCATGCACTGATCACGTGGCTGATCATGCACTGATCACATGACTGATCATGCACTGATCACGTGGCTTATCATGCACTGATCATGTGACTGATCATGTGCTGATCATGTTTGGTGTCACACACTGATCATGTGCCTCTGGAGGCAATGAACATAGAACTGAGTAGGCAGGAATCAGTCAGCAGGCTATAATCATGGAACTCAGCTCTGAGAAATCATGCTGCTCAGCTGGCAATAATCAAGTAGATGAGCAGGCAGGAATTACGCAGCACAGGTGGCAATTGTCAAGCAGATGACAGGCAGGAATCGTGCAGCTCAGCTGGCAATTGTCAAGCAGATGAGCAGACAGTAATCACGCAGCTCAGCAGGCCCTGATCACGTGACTGATCATGCACTGTTCACGTGGCTGATCACACACTATCACGTGACTGATCATGCACTGATCACGTGACTGATCATGCACTGATCACGTGGCTATCATGCACTGATCACGTGGCTGATCATGCACTGATCACGGGACTGATCATGCACTGATCACGGGCTATCATGCACTGACACATGACTGACATGCACTGATCACGTGGCTGATCATGCACTGATCACGTGACTGATCATGCACTGATCACGTGACTGATCATGCACTGATCACGTGGCTGATCATGCACTGATCACGTGGCTATCATGCACTGATCACGTGGCTGATCATGCAATGATCACGTAGCTACCATGTACTGGTCACGTGACTGATCATGCACTGATCACGTGACTGATCATGCACTGATCACGTGGCTGATCATGCACTGATCACGTGGCTGATCATGCACTGATCACGTGGCTGATCATGCACTGATCACGTGACTGATCATGCACTGATCACGTGACTGATCATGCACTGATCACGTGGCTGATCACACTGATCACGTGACTGATCATGCACTGATCACGTGGCTGATCATGCACTGATCACGTGGCTGATCATGCACTGATCACGTGGCTGATCATGCACTGATCACGTGACTGATCATGCACTGATCACGTGGCTGATCATGCACTGATCACGTGGCTGATCATGCACTGATCACGTGACTGATCATGCACTGATCACGTGGCTATCATGCACTACTCACGTGGCTGATCATGCAATGATCATGTAGCTACCATGTACAGGTCACGTGAATGATCATACACCCATCAGGTGACTGATCATGCACTGATCACGTGGCTATCATGCACTGATCACGTGACTGATCATGCACTGATCACGTCTATATCATGCACTGATCACATGACTGCCCATGCACTGATCACGTGGATGATCATACACTAATCATGTGACAGATCATGCACTGATCACGTGGCTGATCATGCACTGATACGTGACTGAGCATGGACTGATCACATGACTATCATGTAGTGATCACGTGACTTAATGGCGCTGATCATGTGACTGATCATGCGCTGATCATGTTTGCTATCATACACTGATCATGTGCCTCTGGAGGCAATAAACAAAGAGCTGAGTAGGCACGAATCAAACAGTCAGCAGGCAATAATCATGGAACTCAGGTGTGAGGAATCATGCTGCTCAGCTGGCAATAATCAAGCAGCTGAGCAGGCAGGAATTACGCAGCACAGCTGGCAATTGTCAAGCAGATGACAGGCAGGAATCGTGCAGCTCAGCTGGCAATTGTCAAGCAGATGAGCAGACAGTAATCACGCAGCTCAGCAGGCCCTGATCACGTGACTGAGCATGCACTGTTCACGTGGCTGATCATACACTGATCACGTGATTGATCATGCACTGATCACGTGGCTATCATGCACTGATCACGTGGCTGATCATACACTGTATCACGTGACTGATCATGCACTGATCACGTGGCTGATCATGCACTGCTCACGTGGCTGATCATGCACTGATCACGTGGCTATCATGCACTGATCACGTGGCTGATCATGCACTGATCACGTGACTGATCATGCACTGATCACGTGGCTTATCATGCACTGATCATGTGACTGATCATGTGCTGATCATGTTTGGTGTCACACACTGATCATGTGCCTCTGGAGGCAATGAACATAGAACTGAGTAGGCAGGAATCAGTCAGCAGGCTATAATCATGGAACTCAGCTCTGAGAAATCATGCTGCTCAGCTGGCAATAATCAAGTAGATGAGCAGGCAGGAATTACGCAGCACAGGTGGCAATTGTCAAGCAGATGACAGGCAGGAATCGTGCAGCTCAGCTGGCAATTGTCAAGCAGATGAGCAGACAGTAATCACGCAGCTCAGCAGGCCCTGATCACGTGACTGAGCATGCACTGTTCACGTGGCTGATCACACACTGATCACGTGACTGATCATGCACTGATCACGTGACTGATCATGCACTGATCACGTGGCTATCATGCACTGATCACGTGGCTGATCATGCACTGATCACGGGACTGATCATGCACTGATCACGGGCTATCATGCACTGACACATGACTGACATGCACTGATCACGTGGCTGATCATGCACTGATCACGTGACTGATCATGCACTGATCACGTGACTGATCATGCACTGATCACGTGGCTGATCATGCACTGATCACGTGGCTATCATGCACTGATCACGTGGCTGATCATGCAATGATCACGTAGCTACCATGTACTGGTCACGTGACTGATCATGCACTGATCACGTGACTGATCATGCACTGATCACGTGGCTGATCATGCACTGATCACGTGGCTGATCATGCACTGATCACGTGGCTGATCATGCACTGATCACGTGACTGATCATGCACTGATCACGTGACTGATCATGCACTGATCACGTGGCTGATCACACATGATCACGTGACTGATCATGCACTGATCACGTGGCTGATCATGCACTGATCACGTGGCTGATCATGCACTGATCACGTGGCTGATCATGCACTGATCACGTGACTGATCATGCACTGATCACGTGGCTGATCATGCACTGATCACGTGGCTGATCATGCACTGATCACGTGACTGATCATGCACTGATCACGTGGCTATCATGCACTACTCACGTGGCTGATCATGCAATGATCATGTAGCTACCATGTACAGGTCACGTGAATGATCATACACCCATCAGGTGACTGATCATGCACTGATCACGTGGCTATCATGCACTGATCACGAGACTGATCATGCACTGATCACGTCTATATCATGCACTGATCACATGACTGCCCATGCACTGATCACGTGGATGATCATACACTAATCATGTGACAGATCATGCACTGATCACGTGGCTGATCATGCACTGATACGTGACTGAGCATGGACTGATCACATGACTATCATGTAGTGATCACGTGACTTAATGGCGCTGATCATGTGACTGATCATGCGCTGATCATGTTTGCTATCATACACTGATCATGTGCCTCTGGAGGCAATAAACAAAGAGCTGAGTAGGCACGAATCAAACAGTCAGCAGGCAATAATCATGGAACTCAGGTGTGAGGAATCATGCTGCTCAGCTGGCAATAATCAAGCAGCTGAGCAGGCAGGAATTACGCAGCACAGCTGGCAATTGTCAAGCAGATGACAGGCAGGAATCGTGCAGCTCAGCTGGCAATTGTCAAGCAGATGAGCAGACAGTAATCACGCAGCTCAGCAGGCCCTGATCACGTGACTGAGCATGCACTGTTCACGTGGCTGATCATACACTGATCACGTGATTGATCATGCACTGATCACGTGGCTATCATGCACTGATCACGTGGCTGATCATACACTGATCACGTGACTGATCATGCACTGATCACGTGGCTGATCATGCACTGCTCACGTGGCTGATCATGCACTGATCACGTGGCTATCATGCACTGATCACGTGGCTGATCATGCACTGATCACATGACTGATCATGCACTGATCACGTGGCTTATCATGCACTGATCATGTGACTGATCATGTGCTGATCATGTTTGGTGTCACACACTGATCATGTGCCTCTGGAGGCAATGAACATAGAACTGAGTAGGCAGGAATCAGTCAGCAGGCTATAATCATGGAACTCAGCTCTGAGAAATCATGCTGCTCAGCTGGCAATAATCAAGTAGATGAGCAGGCAGGAATTACGCAGCACAGGTGGCAATTGTCAAGCAGATGACAGGCAGGAATCGTGCAGCTCAGCTGGCAATTGTCAAGCAGATGAGCAGACAGTAATCACGCAGCTCAGCAGGCCCTGATCACGTGACTGAGCATGCACTGTTCACGTGGCTGATCACACACTGATCACGTGACTGATCATGCACTGATCACGTGACTGATCATGCACTGATCACGTGGCTATCATGCACTGATCACGTGGCTGATCATGCACTGATCACGGGACTGATCATGCACTGATCACGGGCTATCATGCACTGACTACATGACTGACATGCACTGATCACGTGACTGATCATGCACTGATCACGTGGCTGATCATGCACTGATCACGTGGCTGATCATGCACTGATCACGTGGCTATCATGCACTGATCACGTGGCTGATCATGCAATGATCACGTAGCTACCATGTACTGGTCACGTGACTGATCATGCACTGATCACGTGACTGATCATGCACTGATCACGTGGCTGATCATGCACTGATCACGTGGCTGATCATGCACTGATCACGTGGCTGATCATGCACTGATCACGTGACTGATCATGCACTGATCACGTGACTGATCATGCACTGATCACGTGGCTGATCACACTGATCACGTGACTGATCATGCACTGATCACGTGGCTGATCATGCACTGATCACGTGGCTGATCATGCACTGATCACGTGGCTGATCATGCACTGATCACGTGACTGATCATGCACTGATCACGTGGCTGATCATGCACTGATCACGTGGCTGATCATGCACTGATCACGTGACTGATCATGCACTGATCACGTGGCTATCATGCACTACTCACGTGGCTGATCATGCAATGATCATGTAGCTACCATGTACAGGTCACGTGAATGATCATACACCCATCAGGTGACTGATCATGCACTGATCACGTGGCTATCATGCACTGATCACGAGACTGATCATGCACTGATCACGTCTATATCATGCACTGATCACATGACTGCCCATGCACTGATCACGTGGATGATCATACACTAATCATGTGACAGATCATGCACTGATCACGTGGCTGATCATGCACTGATACTGTGACTGAGCATGGACTGATCACATGACTATCATGTAGTGATCACGTGACTTAATGGCGCTGATCATGTGACTGATCATGCGCTGATCATGTTTGCTATCATACACTGATCATGTGCCTCTGGAGGCAATAAACAAAGAGCTGAGTAGGCACGAATCAAACAGTCAGCAGGCAATAATCATGGAACTCAGGTGTGAGGAATCATGCTGCTCAGCTGGCAATAATCAAGCAGCTGAGCAGGCAGGAATTACGCAGCACAGCTGGCAATTGTCAAGCAGATGACAGGCAGGAATCGTGCAGCTCAGCTGGCAATTGTCAAGCAGATGAGCAGACAGTAATCACGCAGCTCAGCAGGCCCTGATCACGTGACTGAGCATGCACTGTTCACGTGGCTGATCATACACTGATCACGTGATTGATCATGCACTGATCACGTGGCTATCATGCACTGATCACGTGGCTGATCATACACTGATCACGTGACTGATCATGCACTGATCACGTGGCTGATCATGCACTGATCACGTGGCTGATCATGCACTGATCACGTGGCTATCATGCACTGATCACGTGGCTGATCATGCACTGATCACGTGACTGATCATGCACTGATCACGTGGCTTATCATGCACTGATCATGTGACTGATCATGTGCTGATCATGTTTGGTGTCACACACTGATCATGTGCCTCTGGAGGCAATGAACATAGAACTGAGTAGGCAGGAATCAGTCAGCAGGCTATAATCATGGAACTCAGCTCTGAGAAATCATGCTGCTCAGCTGGCAATAATCAAGTAGATGAGCAGGCAGGAATTACGCAGCACAGGTGGCAATTGTCAAGGAGATGACAGGCAGGAATCGTGCAGCTCAGCTGGCAATTGTCAAGCACATGAGCAGACAGTAATCACGCAGCTCAGCAGGCCCTGAACACGTGACTGAGCATGCACTGTTCACGTGGCTGATCACACACTATCACGTGAATGATCATGCACTGATCACGTGACTGATCATGCACTGATCACGTGGCTATCATGCACTGATCACGTGGCTGATCATGCACTGATCACGGGACTGATCATGCACTGATCACGGGCTATCATGCACTGATACATGACTGACATGCACTGATCACGTGGCTGATCATGCACTGATCACGTGACTGATCATGCACTGATCACGTGACTGATCATGCACTGATCACGTGGCTGATCATGCACTGATCACGTGGCTATCATGCACTGATCACGTGGCTGATCATGCAATGATCACGTAGCTACCATGTACTGGTCACGTGACTGATCATGCACTGATCACGTGACTGATCATGCACTGATCACGTGGCTGATCATGCACTGATCACGTGGCTGATCATGCACTGATCACGTGGCTGATCATGCACTGATCACGTGACTGATCATGCACTGATCACGTGACTGATCATGCACTGATCACGTGGCTGATCACACATGATCACGTGACTGATCATGCACTGATCACGTGGCTATCATGCACTGATCACGTGGCTGATCATGCACTGATCACGTGGCTGATCATGCACTGATCACGTGACTGATCATGCACTGATCACGTGGCTGATCATGCACTGATCACGTGGCTGATCATGCACTGATCACGTGACTGATCATGCACTGATCACGTGGCTATCATGCACTACTCACGTGGCTGATCATGCAATGATCATGTAGCTACCATGTACAGGTCACGTGAATGATCATACACCCATCAGGTGACTGATCATGCACTGATCACGTGGCTATCATGCACTGATCACGAGACTGATCATGCACTGATCACGTCTATATCATGCACTGATCACATGACTGCCCATGCACTGATCACGTGGATGATCATACACTAATCATGTGACAGATCATGCACTGATCACGTGGCTGATCATGCACTGATACGTGACTGAGCATGGACTGATCACATGACTATCATGTAGTGATCACGTGACTTAATGGCGCTGATCATGTGACTGATCATGCGCTGATCATGTTTGCTATCATACACTGATCATGTGCCTCTGGAGGCAATAAACAAAGAGCTGAGTAGGCACGAATCAAACAGTCAGCAGGCAATAATCATGGAACTCAGGTGTGAGGAATCATGCTGCTCAGCTGGCAATAATCAAGCAGCTGAGCAGGCAGGAATTACGCAGCACAGCTGGCAATTGTCAAGCAGATGACAGGCAGGAATCGTGCAGCTCAGCTGGCAATTGTCAAGCAGATGAGCAGACAGTAATCACGCAGCTCAGCAGGCCCTGATCACGTGACTGAGCATGCACTGTTCACGTGGCTGATCATACACTGATCACGTGATTGATCATGCACTGATCACGTGGCTATCATGCACTGATCACGTGGCTGATCATACACTATCACGTGACTGATCATGCACTGATCACGTGGCTGATCATGCACTGCTCACGTGGCTGATCATGCACTGATCACGTGGCTATCATGCACTGATCACGTGGCTGATCATGCACTGATCACGTGACTGATCATGCACTGATCACGTGGCTTATCATGCACTGATCATGTGACTGATCATGTGCTGATCATGTTTGGTGTCACACACTGATCATGTGCCTCTGGAGGCAATGAACATAGAACTGAGTAGGCAGGAATCAGTCAGCAGGCTATAATCATGGAACTCAGCTCTGAGAAATCATGCTGCTCAGCTGGCAATAATCAAGTAGATGAGCAGGCAGGAATTACGCAGCACAGGTGGCAATTGTCAAGGAGATGACAGGCAGGAATCGTGCAGCTCAGCTGGCAATTGTCAAGCAGATGAGCAGACAGTAATCACGCAGCTCAGCAGGCCCTGATCACGTGACTGATCATGCACTGATCACGTGGCTGATCACACACTATCACGTGACTGATCATGCACTGATCACGTGACTGATCATGCACTGATCACGTGGCTATCATGCACTGATCACGTGGCTGATCATGCACTGATCACGGGACTGATCATGCACTGATCACGGGCTATCATGCACTGACACATGACTGACATGCACTGATCACGTGACTGATCATGCACTGATCACGTGGCTGATCATGCACTGATCACGTGGCTGATCATGCACTGATCACGTGGCTATCATGCACTGATCACGTGGCTGATCATGCAATGATCACGTAGCTACCATGTACTGGTCACGTGACTGATCATGCACTGATCACGTGACTGATCATGCACTGATCACGTGGCTGATCATGCACTGATCACGTGGCTGATCATGCACTGATCACGTGGCTGATCATGCACTGATCACGTGACTGATCATGCACTGATCACGTGACTGATCATGCACTGATCACGTGGCTGATCACACACTGATCACGTGACTGATCATGCACTGATCACGTGGCTGATCATGCACTGATCACGTGGCTGATCATGCACTGATCACGTGGCTGATCATGCACTGATCACGTGACTGATCATGCACTGATCACGTGGCTGATCATGCACTGATCACGTGGCTGATCATGCACTGATCACGTGACTGATCATGCACTGATCACGTGGCTATCATGCACTACTCACGTGGCTGATCATGCAATGATCATGTAGCTACCATGTACAGGTCACGTGAATGATCATACACCCATCAGGTGACTGATCATGCACTGATCACGTGGCTATCATGCACTGATCACGAGACTGATCATGCACTGATCACGTCTATATCATGCACTGATCACATGACTGCCCATGCACTGATCACGTGGATGATCATACACTAATCATGTGACAGATCATGCACTGATCACGTGGCTGATCATGCACTGATACTGTGACTGAGCATGGACTGATCACATGACTATCATGTAGTGATCACGTGACTTAATGGCGCTGATCATGTGACTGATCATGCGCTGATCATGTTTGCTATCATACACTGATCATGTGCCTCTGGAGGCAATAAACAAAGAGCTGAGTAGGCACGAATCAAACAGTCAGCAGGCAATAATCATGGAACTCAGGTGTGAGGAATCATGCTGCTCAGCTGGCAATAATCAAGCAGCTGAGCAGGCAGGAATTACGCAGCACAGCTGGCAATTGTCAAGCAGATGACAGGCAGGAATCGTGCAGCTCAGCTGGCAATTGTCAAGCAGATGAGCAGACAGTAATCACGCAGCTCAGCAGGCCCTGATCACGTGACTGAGCATGCACTGTTCACGTGGCTGATCATACACTGATCACGTGATTGATCATGCACTGATCACGTGGCTATCATGCACTGATCACGTGGCTGATCATACACTGATCACGTGACTGATCATGCACTGATCACGTGGCTGATCATGCACTGCTCACGTGGCTGATCATGCACTGATCACGTGGCTATCATGCACTGATCATGGCTGATCATGCACTGATCACATGACTGATCATGCACTGATCACGTGGCTTATCATGCACTGATCATGTGACTGATCATGTGCTGATCATGTTTGGTGTCACACACTGATCATGTGCCTCTGGAGGCAATGAACATAGAACTGAGTAGCAGGAATCAGTCAGCAGGCTATAATCATGGAACTCAGCTCTGAGAAATCATGCTGCTCAGCTGGCAATAATCAAGTAGATGAGCAGGCAGGAATTACGCAGCACAGGTGGCAATTGTCAAGGAGATGACAGGCAGGAATCGTGCAGCTCAGCTGGCAATTGTCAAGCAGATGAGCAGACAGTAATCACGCAGCTCAGCAGGCCCTGATCACGTGACTGAGCATGCACTGTTCACGTGGCTGATCACACACTGATCACGTGACTGATCATGCACTGATCACGTGACTGATCATGCACTGATCACGTGGCTATCATGCACTGATCACGTGGCTGATCATGCACTGATCACGGGACTGATCATGCACTGATCACGGGCTATCATGCACTGACTACATGACTGACATGCACTGATCACGTGACTGATCATGCACTGATCACGTGGCTGATCATGCACTGATCACGTGGCTGATCATGCACTGATCACGTGGCTATCATGCACTGATCACGTGGCTGATCATGCAATGATCACGTAGCTACCATGTACTGGTCACGTGACTGATCATGCACTGATCACGTGACTGATCATGCACTGATCACGTGGCTGATCATGCACTGATCACGTGGCTGATCATGCACTGATCACGTGGCTGATCATGCACTGATCACGTGACTGATCATGCACTGATCACGTGACTGATCATGCACTGATCACGTGGCTGATCACACATGATCACGTGACTGATCATGCACTGATCACGTGGCTGATCATGCACTGATCACGTGGCTGATCATGCACTGATCACGTGGCTGATCATGCACTGATCACGTGACTGATCATGCACTGATCACGTGCTGATCATGCACTGATCACGTGGCTGATCATGCACTGATCACGTGACTGATCATGCACTGATCACGTGGCTATCATGCACTACTCACGTGGCTGATCATGCAATGATCATGTAGCTACCATGTACAGGTCACGTGAATGATCATACACCCATCAGGTGACTGATCATGCACTGATCACGTGGCTATCATGCACTGATCACGAGACTGATCATGCACTGATCACGTCTATATCATGCACTGATCACATGACTGCCCATGCACTGATCACGTGGATGATCATACACTAATCATGTGACAGATCATGCACTGATCACGTGGCTGATCATGCACTGATACTGTGACTGAGCATGGACTGATCACATGACTATCATGTAGTGATCACGTGACTTAATGGCGCTGATCATGTGACTGATCATGCGCTGATCATGTTTGCTATCATACACTGATCATGTGCCTCTGGAGGCAATAAACAAAGAGCTGAGTAGGCACGAATCAAACAGTCAGCAGGCAATAATCATGGAACTCAGGTGTGAGGAATCATGCTGCTCAGCTGGCAATAATCAAGCAGCTGAGCAGGCAGGAATTACGCAGCACAGCTGGCAATTGTCAAGCAGATGACAGGCAGGAATCGTGCAGCTCAGCTGGCAATTGTCAAGCAGATGAGCAGACAGTAATCACGCAGCTCAGCAGGCCCTGATCACGTGACTGAGCATGCACTGTTCACGTGGCTGATCATACACTGATCACGTGATTGATCATGCACTGATCACGTGGCTATCATGCACTGATCACGTGGCTGATCATACACTGATCACGTGACTGATCATGCACTGATCACGTGGCTGATCATGCACTGCTCACGTGGCTGATCATGCACTGATCACGTGGCTATCATGCACTGATCACGTGGCTGATCATGCACTGATCACGTGACTGATCATGCACTGATCACGTGGCTTATCATGCACTGATCATGTGACTGATCATGTGCTGATCATGTTTGGTGTCACACACTGATCATGTGCCTCTGGAGGCAATGAACATAGAACTGAGTAGCAGGAATCAGTCAGCAGGCTATAATCATGGAACTCAGCTCTGAGAAATCATGCTGCTCAGCTGGCAATAATCAAGTAGATGAGCAGGCAGGAATTACGCAGCACAGGTGGCAATTGTCAAGGAGATGACAGGCAGGAATCGTGCAGCTCAGCTGGCAATTGTCAAGCAGATGAGCAGACAGTAATCACGCAGCTCAGCAGGCCCTGATCACGTGACTGAGCATGCACTGATCACGTGGCTGATCACACACTGATCACGTGACTGATCATGCACTGATCACGTGACTGATCATGCACTGATCACGTGGCTATCATGCACTGATCACGTGGCTGATCATGCACTGATCACGGGACTGATCATGCACTGATCACGGGCTATCATGCACTGACACATGACTGATCATGCACTGATCACGTGACTGATCATGCACTGATCACGTGACTGATCATGCACTGATCACGTGGCTGATCATGCACTGATCACGTGGCTATCATGCACTGATCACGTGGCTGATCATGCAATGATCACGTAGCTACCATGTACTGGTCACGTGAATGATCATGCACTGATCACGTGACTGATCATGCACTGATCACGTGGCTGATCATGCACTGATCACGTGGCTGATCATGCACTGATCACGTGGCTGATCATGCACTGATCACGTGACTGATCATGCACTGATCACGTGACTGATCATGCACTGATCACGTGGCTGATCACACTGATCACGTGACTGATCATGCACTGATCACGTGGCTGATCATGCACTGATCACGTGGCTGATCATGCACTGATCACGTGGCTGATCATGCACTGATCACGTGACTGATCATGCACTGATCACGTGTCTGATCATGCACTGATCACGTGGCTGATCATGCACTGATCACGTGACTGATCATGCACTGATCACGTGGCTATCATGCACTACTCACGTGGCTGATCATGCAATGATCATGTAGCTACCATGTACAGGTCACGTGAATGATCATACACCCATCAGGTGACTGATCATGCACTGATCACGTGGCTATCATGCACTGATCACGTGACTGATCATGCACTGATCACGTCTATATCATGCACTGATCACATGACTGCCCATGCACTGATCACGTGGATGATCATACACTAATCATGTGACAGATCATGCACTGATCACGTGGCTGATCATGCACTGATACGTGACTGAGCATGGACTGATCACATGACTATCATGTAGTGATCACGTGACTTAATGGCGCTGATCATGTGACTGATCATGCGCTGATCATGTTTGCTATCATACACTGATCATGTGCCTCTGGAGGCAATAAACAAAGAGCTGAGTAGGCACGAATCAAACAGTCAGCAGGCAATAATCATGGAACTCAGGTGTGAGGAATCATGCTGCTCAGCTGGCAATAATCAAGCAGCTGAGCAGGCAGGAATTACGCAGCACAGCTGGCAATTGTCAAGCAGATGACAGGCAGGAATCGTGCAGCTCAGCTGGCAATTGTCAAGCAGATGAGCAGACAGTAATCACGCAGCTCAGCAGGCCCTGATCACGTGACTGAGCATGCACTGTTCACGTGGCTGATCATACACTGATCACGTGATTGATCATGCACTGATCACGTGGCTATCATGCACTGATCACGTGGCTGATCACACTGATCACGTGACTGATCATGCACTGATCACGTGGCTGATCATGCACTGCTCACGTGGCTGATCATGCACTGATCACGTGACTGATCATGCACTGATCACGTGACTGATCATGCACTGATCACGTGGCTATCATGCACTGATCACGTGGCTGATCATGCACTGATCATGTGGCTGATCATGCACTGATCACGTGACTGATCATGCACTGATCACGTGACTGATCATGCACTGATCACGTGGCTATCATGCACTGATCACGTGGCTGATCATGCACTGATCACGTAGCTATCATGCACTGATCACGTGACTGATCATGCACTGATCACGTGGTATCATGCACTGATCATGTGACTGATCATGCACTGATCACGTGGCTGATCATGCACTGATACCGTGACTGAGCATGGACTGATCACATGACTATCATGTAGTGATCACGTGACTTAATGGCGCTGATCATGTGACTGATCATGCACTGATCATGTTTGCTATCATACACTGATCATGTGCCTCTGGAGGCAATAAACAAAGAGCTGAGTAGGCACGAATCAAACAGTCAGCAGGCAATAATCATGGAACTCAGGTGTGAGGAATCATGCTGCTCAGCTGGCAATAATCAAGCAGCTGAGCAGGCAGGAATTACGCAGCACAGCTGGCAATTGTCAAGCAGATGACAGGCAGGAATCATGCAGCTCAGCTGGCAATTGTCAAGCAGATGAGCAGACAGTAATCACGCAGCTCAGCAGGCCCTGATCACGTGACTGAGCATGCACTGTTCACGTGGCTGATCATACACTGATCACGTGATGATCATGCACTGATCACGTGGATATGATGCACTGATCACGTGGCTATCATGCACTGATCACGTGGCTGATCATGCACTGATCACGTGGCTGATCATACACTGTCACGTGACTATCATGCACTGATCACGTGGCACTCATGATCACGTGGCTGATCATACACTGATCACGTGACTGATCATGCACATCACGTGGCTATCATGCACTGCTCACGTGGCTGTCATGCAATGATCACGTAGCTACCATATACTGGTCACGTGACTGATCATGCACTGATCACGTAACTGATCATGCACTGATCACGTGGCTGATCATGCACTGATCACGTGGCTGATCACACATGATCACGTGACTGATCATGCACTGATCACGTGGCTGATCATGCACTGATCACGTGGCTGATCATGCACTGATCACGTGGCTATCATGCACTGATCACGTGGCTGATCATGCACTGATCACGTAGCTATCATGCACTGATCACGTGACTGATCATGCACTGATCACGTAATTGATCATGCACTGATCACGTGGCTCATCATGCACTGATCACGTGGCTGATCACACACGTATCACGTGACTGATCATGCACTGATCACGTGGCTATCATGCACTGATCACGTGGCTATCATGCACTGATCACGTGGCTGATCATGCACTGATCACGTAGCTGCCATGCACTGATCACGTGACTGATCATGCACTGATCACGTGACTGATCATGCACTGATCACGTGACTGATCATGCACTGATCACGTGGCTATCATGCACTGATCACGTGGCTGATCATGCACTGATCACGCAGCTACCATGCACTGTCACATGACTGATCATGCACTGATCACATAATTGATCATGCACTGATCACGTGGCTTATCATGCACTGATCATGTGACTGATCATGTGCTGATCATGTTTGGTGTCATACACTGATCATGTGCCTCTGGAGGCAATGAACATAGAGCTGAGTAGGCAGGAATCAGTCAGCAGGCTATAATCATGGAACTCAGCTCTGAGAAATCATGCTGCTCAGCTGGCAATAATCAAGTAGATGAGCAGGCAGGAATTACGCAGCACAGGTGGCAATTGTCAAGCAGATGACAGGCAGGAATCGTGCAGCTCAGCTGGCAATTGTCAAGCAGATGAGCAGACAGTAATCACGCAGCTCAGCAGGCCCTGATCACGTGACTGAGCATGCACTGTTCACGTGGCTGATCACACACTGATCACGTGACTGATCATGCACTGATCATGTGACTGATCATGCACTGATCACGTGGCTATCATGCACTGATCACGTGGCTGACATCATGCACTGATCACGTGGCTGATCATGCACTGATCACGTGGCTGATCATGCACTGATCACGTGACTGATCATGCACTGATCACGTGGCTGATCATGCACTGATCACGTGGCTATCATGCACTGCACACGTGGCTGATCATGCATGATCACGCAGCTACCATGCACTGATCACGTGACTGATCATGCACTGATCACGTGACTGATCATGCACTGATCACGTGGCTATCATGCACTGATCACGTGGCTGATCATGCAATGATCACGTAGCTACCATGTACTGGTCACGTGACTGATCATGCACTGATCACGTGACTGATCATGCACTGATCACGTGACTGATCATGCACTGATCACGTGACTGATCATGCACTGATCACGTGGCTGATCATGCACTGATCACGTGACTGATCATGCACTGATCACGTGACTGATCATGCACTGATCACGTGGCTATCATGCACTGATCACGTGGCTGATCATGCACTGATCACGTGCCTGATCATGCACTGATCACGTGACTGATCATGCACTGATCACGTGACTGATCATGCACTGATCACGTGGCTATCATGCACTGATCACGTGGCTGATCATGCACTGATCACGTAGCTACCATGTACTGGTCACGTGACTGATCATGCACTGATCACGTGACTGATCATGCACTGATCACGTGGCTGATCATGCACTGATCACGTGGCTGATCATGCACTGATCACGTGACTGATCATGCACTGATCACGTAGCTATCATGCACTGATCACGTGGCTGATCATGCACTGATCACGTGGCTATCATGCACTGATCACGAGACTGATCATGCACTGATCACGTCTATATCATGCACTGATCACATGACTGCCCATGCACTGATCACGTGGATGATCATACACTAATCATGTGACAGATCATGCACTGATCACGTGGCTGATCATGCACTGATACCGTGACTGAGCATGGACTGATCACATGACTATCATGTAGTGATCACGTGACTTAATGGCGCTGATCATGTGACTGATCATGCGCTGATCATGTTTGCTATCATACACTGATCATGTGCCTCTGGAGGCAATAAACAAAGAGCTGAGTAGGCACGAATCAAACAGTCAGCAGGCAATAATCATGGAACTCAGCTGTGAGGAATCATGCTGCTCAGCTGGCAATAATCAAGCAGCTGAGCAGGCAGGAATTACGCAGCACAGCTGGCAATTGTCAAGCAGATGACAGGCAGGAATCGTGCAGCTCAGCTGGCAATTGTCAAGCAGATGAGCAGACAGTAATCACGCAGCTCAGCAGGCCCTGATCACGTGACTGAGCATGCACTGTTCACGTGGCTGATCATACACTGATCACGTGATGATCATGCACTGATCACTTGGATATCATGCACTGATCACGTGGCTGATCATACACTGTTCACGTGTCTGACCATGCACTGATCACGTGGCTGATCATGCACTGATCACGTGGCTGATCATGCACTGATCACGTGGCTGATCATGCACTGATCACGTGGCTGATCATGCACTGATCACGTGGCTGATCATGCACTGATCACGTGACTGATCATGCACTGATCACGTGGCTATCATGCACTGATCACGTGGCTGATCATACACTGATCACGTGACTGATCATGCACTGATCACTGGCTATCATGCACTCATCACGTGGCTATCATGCACTGATCACGTGGCTGATCATGCACTGATCACGTAGCTATCATGCACTGATCACGTGACTGATCATGCACTGATCAGTGACTGATCATGCACTGATCACGTGACTGATCATGCACTGATCACGTGGCTATCATGCACTGCTCACGTGGCTGATCATGCAATGATCACGTAGCTACCATGTACTGGTCACGTGACTGATCATGCACTGATCACGTAATTGATCATGCACTGATCACGTGGCTAATCATGCACTGATCATGTGACTGATCATGTGCTGATCATGTTTGGTGTCACACACTGATCATGTGCCTCTGGAGGCAATGAACATAGAGCTGAGTAGGCAGGAATCAGTCAGCAGGCTATAATCATGGAACTCAGCTCTGAGAAATCATGCTGCTGAGCTGGCAATAATCAAGTAGATGAGCAGGCAGGAATTACGCAGCACAGGTGGCAATTGTCAAGGAGATGACAGGCAGGAATCGTGCAGCTCAGCTGGCAATTGTCAAGCAGATGAGCAGACAGTAATCACGCAGCTCATCATGCACTGATCACGTGACTGATCATGCACTGATCACGTGGCTGATCATGCACTGATCACGTGACTGATCATGCACTGATCACGTGACTGATCATGCACTGATCACGTGACTGATCATGCACTGATCACGTGGCTATCATGCACTGATCACGTGGCTGATCATGCACTGATCACGGGACTGATCATGCACTGATCACGGGCTATCATGCACTGATACATGACTCTACATGCACTGATCACGTGGATGATCATGCACTGATCACGTGACTGATCATGCACTGATCACGTGGCTATCATGCACTACTCACGTGGCTGATCATGCAATGATCATGTAGCTACCATGTACTGGTCACGTGACTGATCATACACCCATCAGGTGACTGATCATGCACTGATCACGTGGCTGATCATGCACTGATCACGTGCCTGATCATGCACTGATCACGTGACTAATCATGCACTGATCACATAGCTATCATGAACTGATCACCTGGCTGATCATGCACTGATCACGTGGCTGATCATGCACTGATACCGTGACTGAGCATGGACTGATCACATGACTATCATGTAGTGATCACGTGACTTAATGGCGCTGATCATGTGACTGATCATGCGCTGATCATGTTTGCTATCATACACTGATCATGTGCCTCTGGAGGCAATAAACAAAGAGCTGAGTAGGCACGAATCAAACAGTCAGCAGGCAATAATCATGGAACTCAGGTGTGAGGAATCATGCTGCTCAGCTGGCAATAATCAAGCAGCTGAGCAGGCAGGAATTACGCAGCACAGCTGGCAATTGTCAAGCAGATGACAGGCAGGAATCATGCAGCTCAGCTGGCAATTGTCAAGCAGATGAGCAGACAGTAATCACGCAGCTCAGCAGGCCCTGATCACGTGACTGAGCATGCACTGTTCACGTGGCTGATCATACACTGATCACGTGATGATCATGCACTGATCACTTGGATATCATGCACTGATCACGTGGCTGATCATGCACTGATCACGTGGCTGATCATGCACTGATCACGTGGCTGATCATACACTGTCACGTGATGATCATGCACTGATCACGTGGCATCATGCACTGATCACGTGGCTGATCATGCACTGATCACGTGACTGATCATGCATCACGTGGCTATCATGCACTGATCACGTGGCTGTCATGCAATGATCACGTAGCTACCATATACTGGTCACGTGACTGATCATGCACTGATCACGTAATTGATCATGCACTGATCACGTGGCTGATCATGCACTGATCACGTGGCTGATCACACATGATCACGTGACTGATCATGCACTGATCACGTGGCTGATCATGCACTGATCACGTGGCTGATCATGCACTGATCACGTGGCTATCATGCACTGATCACGTGGCTGATCATGCACTGATCACGTGGTACCATGCACTGATCACGTGACTGATCATGCACTGATCACGTAATTGATCATGCACTGATCACGTGGCTGATCATGCACTGATCACGTGGCTGATCACACACGTATCACGTGACTGATCATGCACTGATCACGTGGCTATCATGCACTGATCACGTGGCTATCATGCACTGATCACGTGGCTGATCATGCTGATCACGTAGCTGCCATGCACTGATCACGTGACTGATCATGCACTGATCACGTGGCTGATCATGCACTGATCACGTGACTGATCATGCACTGATCACGTGACTGATCATGCACTGATCACGTGACTGATCATGCACTGATCACGTGGCTATCATGCACTGATCACGTGGCTGATCATGCACTGATCACGTGGCTATCATGCACTGTCACGTGACTGATCATGCACTGATCACATGACTGATCATGCACTGATCACGTGGCTTATCATGCACTGATCATGTGACTGATCATGCTGATCATGTTTGCTATCATACACTGATCATGTGCCTCTGGAGGCAATGAACAAAGAGCTGAGTAGGCACGAATCAGTCAGCAGGCAATAATCATGGAACTCAGCTGTGAGGAATCATGCTGCTCAGCTGGCAATAATCAAGCAGCTGAGCAGGCAGGAATTACGCAGCACAGCTGGCAATTGTCAAGCAGATGACAGGCAGGAATCGTGCAGCTCAGCTGGCAATTGTCAAGCAGATGAGCAGACAGTAATCACGCAGCTCAGCAGGCCCTGGTCACGTGACTGAGCATGCACTGTTCACGTGGCTGATCACACACTGATCACGTGACTGATCATGCACTGATCACGTGGCTGATCATGCACTGATCACGTGACTGATCATGCACTGATCACGTGGCTATCATGCACTGATCACGTGGCTGATCATGCACTGATCACGTAGCTATCATGCACTGATCACGTGACTGATCATGCACTGATCACGTAATTGATCATGCACTGATCACGTGGCTGATCATGCACTGATCACGTGGCTGATCACACATGATCACGTGACTGATCATGCACTGATCACGTGGCTGATCATGCACTGATCACGTGGCTGATCATGCACTGATCACGTGGCTATCATGCACTGATCACGTGGCTGATCATGCAATGATCACGTAGGTACATGCACTGATCACGTGACTGATCATGCACTGATCACGTAATTGATCATGCACTGATCACGTGGCTCATCATGCACTGATCACGTGGCTGATCACACACGTATCACGTGACTGATCATGCACTGATCACGTGGCTATCATGCACTGATCACGTGGCTATCATGCACTGATCACGTGGCTGATCATGCAATGATCACGTAGCTGCCATGCACTGGTCACGTGACTGATCATGCACTGATCACGTGATTGATCATGCACTGATCACGTGACTGATCATGCACTGATCACGTGACTGATCATGCACTGATCACGTGACTGATCATGCACTGATCACGTGGCTATCATGCACTGATCACGTGGCTGATCATGCAATGATCACGCAGCTACCATGTACTGTCACATGACTGATCATGCACTGATCACATGACTGATCATGCACTGATCACGTGGCTTATCATGCACTGATCATGTGACTGATCATGTGCTGATCATGTTTGGTGTCATACACTGATCATGTGCCTCTGGAGGCAATGAACATAGAGCTGAGTAGGCAGGAATCAGTCAGCAGGCTATAATCATGGAACTCAGCTCTGAGAAATCATGCTGCTCAGCTGGCAATAATCAAGTAGATGAGCAGGCAGGAATTACGCAGCACAGGTGGCAATTGTCAAGCAGATGACAGGCAGGAATCGTGCAGCTCAGCTGGCAATTGTCAAGCAGATGAGCAGACAGTAATCACGCAGCTCAGCAGGCCCTGATCACGTGACTGAGCATGCACTGTTCACGTGGCTGATCACACACTGATCACGTGACTGATCATGCACTGATCATGTGACTGATCATGCACTGATCACGTGGCTATCATGCACTGATCACGTGGCTGACATGCACTGATCACGTGGCTGATCATGCACTGATCACGTGGCTGATCATGCACTGATCACGTGACTGATCATGCACTGATCACGTGGCTGATCATGCACTGATCACGTGGCTATCATGCACTGATCACGTGGCTGATCATGCATGATCACGCAGCTACCATGCACTGATCACGTGACTGATCATGCACTGATCACGTGACTGATCATGCACTGATCACGTGGCTATCATGCACTGATCACGTGGCTGATCATGCAATGATCACGTAGCTACCATGTACTGGTCACGTGACTGATCATGCACTGATCACGTGACTGATCATGCACTGATCACGTGACTGATCATGCACTGATCACGTGACTGATCATGCACTGATCACGTGGCTGATCATGCACTGATCACGTGACTGATCATGCACTGATCACGTGACTGATCATGCACTGATCACGTGGCTATCATGCACTGATCACGTGGCTGATCATGCACTGATCACGTGCCTGATCATGCACTGATCACGTGACTGATCATGCACTGATCACGTGACTGATCATGCACTGATCACGTGGCTATCATGCACTGATCACGTGGCTGATCATGCAATGATCACGTAGCTACCATGTACTGGTCACGTGACTGATCATGCACTGATCACGTGACTGATCATGCACTGATCACGTGGCTGATCATGCACTGATCACGTGGCTGATCATGCACTGATCACGTGACTGATCATGAACTGATCACGTAGCTATCATGCACTGATCACGTGGCTGATCATGCACTGATCACGTGGCTATCATGCACTGATCACGAGACTGATCATGCACTGATCACGTCTATATCATGCACTGATCACATGACTGCCCATGCACTGATCACGTGGATGATCATACACTAATCATGTGACAGATCATGCACTGATCACGTGGCTGATCATGCACTGATACCGTGACTGAGCATGGACTGATCACATGACTATCATGTAGTGATCACGTGACTTAATGGCGCTGATCATGTGACTGATCATGCGCTGATCATGTTTGCTATCATACACTGATCATGTGCCTCTGGAGGCAATAAACAAAGAGCTGAGTAGGCACGAATCAAACAGTCAGCAGGCAATAATCATGGAACTCAGCTGTGAGGAATCATGCTGCTCAGCTGGCAATAATCAAGCAGCTGAGCAGGCAGGAATTACGCAGCACAGCTGGCAATTGTCAAGCAGATGACAGGCAGGAATCGTGCAGCTCAGCTGGCAATTGTCAAGCAGATGAGCAGACAGTAATCACGCAGCTCAGCAGGCCCTGATCACGTGACTGAGCATGCACTGTTCACGTGGCTGATCATACACTGATCACGTGATGATCATGCACTGATCACTTGGATATCATGCACTGATCACGTGGCTGATCATACACTGTTCACGTGTCTGACCATGCACTGATCACGTGGCTGATCATGCACTGATCACGTGGCTGATCATGCACTGATCACGTGGCTGATCATGCACTGATCACGTGGCTGATCATGCACTGATCACGTGCTGATCATGCACTGATCACGTGACTGATCATGCACTGATCACGTGGCTATCATGCACTGATCACGTGGCTGATCATACACTGATCACGTGACTGATCATGCACTGATCACGTGGCTATCATGCACTGATCACGTGGCTATCATGCACTGATCACGTGGCTGATCATGCACTGATCACGTAGCTATCATGCACTGATCACGTGACTGATCATGCACTGATCACTGACTGATCATGCACTGATCACGTGACTGATCATGCACTGATCACGTGGCTATCATGCACTGCTCACGTGGCTGATCATGCAATGATCACGTAGCTACCATGTACTGGTCACGTGACTGATCATGCACTGATCACGTAATTGATCATGCACTGATCACGTGGCTAATCATGCACTGATCATGTGACTGATCATGTGCTGATCATGTTTGGTGTCACACACTGATCATGTGCCTCTGGAGGCAATGAACATAGAGCTGAGTAGGCAGGAATCAGTCAGCAGGCTATAATCATGGAACTCAGCTCTGAGAAATCATGCTGCTCAGCTGGCAATAATCAAGTAGATGAGCAGGCAGGAATTACGCAGCACAGGTGGCAATTGTCAAGGAGATGACAGGCAGGAATCGTGCAGCTCAGCTGGCAATTGTCAAGCAGATGAGCAGACAGTAATCACGCAGCTCAGCAGGCCCTGATCACGTGACTGAGCATGCACTGATCACGTGGCTGATCACACACTGATCACGTGACTGATCATGCACTGATCACGTGACTGATCATGCACTGATCACGTGACTGATCATGCACTGATCACGTGCTATCATGCACTGATCACGTGGCTGATCATGCACTGATCACGGGACTGATCATGCACTGATCACGGGCTATCATGCACTACATGACTCCACATGCACTGATCACGTGATGATCATGCACTGATCACGTGACTGATCATGCACTGATCACGTGGCTATCATGCACTACTCACGTGGCTGATCATGCAATGATCATGTAGCTACCATGTACTGGTCACGTGACTGATCATACACCCATCAGGTGACTGATCATGCACTGATCACGTGGCTGATCATGCACTGATCACGTGCCTGATCATGCACTGATCACGTGACTGATCATGCACTGATCACATGGCTATCATGCACTGATCACGTGGCTGATCATGCACTGATCACGTGGCTGATCATGCACTGATACCGTGACTGAGCATGGACTGATCACATGACTATCATGTAGTGATCACGTGACTTAATGGCGCTGATCATGTGACTGATCATGCGCTGATCATGTTTGCTATCATACACTGATCATGTGCCTCTGGAGGCAATAAACAAAGAGCTGAGTAGGCACGAATCAAACAGTCAGCAGGCAATAATCATGGAACTCAGGTGTGAGGAATCATGCTGCTCAGCTGGCAATAATCAAGCAGCTGAGCAGGCAGGAATTACGCAGCACAGCTGGCAATTGTCAAGCAGATGACAGGCAGGAATCATGCAGCTCAGCTGGCAATTGTCAAGCAGATGAGCAGACAGTAATCACGCAGCTCAGCAGGCCCTGATCACGTGACTGAGCATGCACTGTTCACGTGGCTGATCATACACTGATCACGTGATGATCATGCACTGATCACTTGGATATCATGCACTGATCACGTGGCTGATCATGCACTGATCACGTGGCTGATCATGCACTGATCACGTGGCTGATCATACACTGTCACGTGACTGATCATGCACTGATCACGTGGCATCATGCACTGATCACGTGGCTGATCATGCACTGATCACGTGGCTGATCATGCAATGATCACGTAGCTATCATGCACTGGTCACGTGACTGATCATGCACTGATCACGTGACTGATCATGCACTGATCACGTGACTGATCATGCACTGATCACGTGACTGATCATGCACTGATCACGTGACTGATCATGCACTGATCACGTGGCTATCATGCACTGATCACGTGGCTGATCATGCAATGATCACGCAGCTATCATGCACTGGTCACGTGACTGATCATGCACTGATCACATGACTGATCATGCACTGATCACGTGGCTTATCATGCACTGATCATGTGACTGATCATGTGCTGATCATGTTTGGTGTCATACACTGATCATGTGCCTCTGGAGGCAATGAACATAGAGCTGAGTAGGCAGGAATCAGTCAGCAGGCTATAATCATGGAACTCAGCTCTGAGAAATCATGCTGCTCAGCTGGCAATAATCAAGTAGATGAGCAGGCAGGAATTACGCAGCACAGGTGGCAATTGTCAAGCAGATGACAGGCAGGAATCGTGCAGCTCAGCTGGCAATTGTCAAGCAGATGAGCAGACAGTAATCACGCAGCTCAGCAGGCCCTGATCACGTGACTGAGCATGCACTGTTCACGTGGCTGATCATACACTGATCACGTGACTGATCATGCACTGATCATGTGACTGATCATGCACTGATCACGTGGCTATCATGCACTGATCACGTGGCTGACATGCACTGATCACGTGGCTGATCATGCACTGATCACGTGGCTGATCATGCACTGATCACGTGACTGATCATGCACTGATCACGTGGCTGATCATGCACTGATCACGTGGCTATCATGCACTGATCACGTGGCTGATCATGCATGATCACGCAGCTACCATGCACTGATCACGTGACTGATCATGCACTGATCACGTGACTGATCATGCACTGATCACGTGGCTATCATGCACTGATCACGTGGCTGATCATGCAATGATCACGTAGCTACCATGTACTGGTCACGTGACTGATCATGCACTGATCAGTGACTGATCATGCACTGATCACGTGGCTATCATGCACTGATCACGTGACTGATCATGCACTGATCACGTGGCTATCATGCACTGATCACGTGGCTGATCATGCACTGATCACGTGACTGATCATGCACTGATCACTGGCTATCATGCACTGATCACGTGGCTATCATGCACTGATCACGTGGCTGATCATGCACTGATCACGTAGCTATCATGCACTGATCACGTGACTGATCATGCACTGATCAGCTGACTGATCATGCACTGATCACGTGACTGATCATGCACTGATCACGTGGCTATCATGCACTGATCACGTGGCTGATCATGCACTGATCACGCAGCTACCATGCACTGATCACGTGACTGATCATGCACTGATCACATAATTGATCATGCACTGATCACGTGGCTAATCATGCACTGATCATGTGACTGATCATGTGCTGATCATGTTTGGTGTCATACACTGATCATGTGCCTCTGGAGGCAATGAACATAGAGCTGAGTAGGCAGGAATCAGTCAGCAGGCTATAATCATGGAACTCAGCTCTGAGAAATCATGCTGCTCAGCTGGCAATAATCAAGTAGATGAGCAGGCAGGAATTACGCAGCACAGGTGGCAATTGTCAAGCAGATGACAGGCAGGAATCGTGCAGCTCAGCTGGCAATTGTCAAGCAGATGAGCAGACAGTAATCACGCAGCTCAGCAGGCCCTGATCACGTGACTGAGCATGCACTGTTCACGTGGCTGATCATACACTGATCACGTGACTGATCATGCACTGATCACGTGACTGATCATGCACTGATCACGTGACTGATCATGCACTGATCACGTGGCTATCATGCACTGATCACGTGGCTGATCATGCACTGATCACGGGACTGATCATGCACTGATCACGGGCTATCATGCACTGACACATGACTGACATGCACTGATCACGTGGCTGATCATGCACTGATCACGTGACTGATCATGCACTGATCACGTGGCTATCATGCACTACTCACGTGGCTGATCATGCAATGATCATGTAGCTACCATGTACTGGTCACGTGACTGATCATACACCCATCAGGTGACTGATCATGCACTGATCACGTGGCTGATCATGCACTGATCACGTGACTGATCATGCACTGATCACGTGACTGATCATGCACTGATCACGTGGCTATCATGCACTGATCACGTGGCTGATCATGCACTGATCACGTGGCTGATCATGCACTGATACCGTGACTGAGCATGGACTGATCACATGACTATCATGTACTGATCACGTGACTTAATGGCACTGATCATGTGACTGATCATGCGCTGATCATGTTTGCTATCATACACTGATCATGTGCCTCTGGAGGCAATAAACAAAGAGCTGAGTAGGCACGAATCAAACAGTCAGCAGGCAATAATCATGGAACTCAGGTGTGAGGAATCATGCTGCTCAGCTGGCAATAATCAAGCAGCTGAGCAGGCAGGAATTACGCAGCACAGCTGGCAATTGTCAAGCAGATGACAGGCAGGAATCATGCAGCTCAGCTGGCAATTGTCAAGCAGATGAGCAGACAGTAATCACGCAGCTCAGCAGGCCCTGATCACGTGACTGAGCATGCACTGTTCACGTGGCTGATCATACACTGATCACGTGACTGATCATGCACTGATCACGTGGATATCATGCACTGATCACGTGGCTGATCATGCACTGATCACGTGGCTGATCATGCACTGATCACGTGGCTGATCATACACTGTCACGTGACTATCATGCACTGATCACGTGGCATCATGCACTGATCACGTGGCTGATCATGCACTGATCACGTGACTGATCATGCACTGATCACGTGGCTATCATGCACTGATCACGTGGCTGATCATGCAATGATCACGTAGCTACCATGTACTGGTCACGTGACTGATCATGCACTGATCACGTGGCTGATCATGCACTGATCACGTGGCTGATCATGCACTGATCACGTGGCTGATCACACATGATCACGTGACTGATCATGCACTGATCACGTGGCTATCATGCACTGATCACGTGGCTGATCATGCACTGATCACGTAGCTATCATGCACTGATCACGTGACTGATCATGCACTGATCACGTGGTATCATGCACTGATCATGTGACTGATCATGCACTGATCACGTGGCTGATCATGCACTGATACCGTGACTGAGCATGGACTGATCACATGACTATCATGTAGTGATCACGTGACTTAATGGCGCTGATCATGTGACTGATCATGCACTGATCATGTTTGCTATCATACACTGATCATGTGCCTCTGGAGGCAATAAACAAAGAGCTGAGTAGGCACGAATCAAACAGTCAGCAGGCAATAATCATGGAACTCAGGTGTGAGGAATCATGCTGCTCAGCTGGCAATAATCAAGCAGCTGAGCAGGCAGGAATTACGCAGCACAGCTGGCAATTGTCAAGCAGATGACAGGCAGGAATCATGCAGCTCAGCTGGCAATTGTCAAGCAGATGAGCAGACAGTAATCACGCAGCTCAGCAGGCCCTGATCACGTGACTGAGCATGCACTGTTCACGTGGCTGATCATACACTGATCACGTGATGATCATGCACTGATCACTTGGATATCATGCACTGATCACGTGGCTATCATGCACTGATCACGTGGCTGATCATGCACTGATCACGTGGCTGATCACACACTGTCACGTGACATATCATGCACTGATCACGTGGCACTCATGCACTGATCACGTGGCTGATCATGCACTGATCACGTAACTGATCATGCACACATCACGTGGCTATCATGCACTGATCACGTGGCTGTCATGCAATGATCACGTAGCTACATATACTGGTCACGTGACTGATCATGCACTGATCACGTAATTGATCATGCACTGATCACGTGGCTGATCATGCACTGATCACGTGGCTGATCACACATGATCACGTGACTGATCATGCACTGATCACGTGGCTGATCATGCACTGATCACGTGGCTGATCATGCACTGATCACGTGGCTATCATGCACTGATCACGTGGCTGATCATGCACTGATCACGTAGCTACCATGTACTGGTCACGTGACTGATCATGCACTGATCACGTAATTGATCATGCACTGATCACGTGGCTCATCATGCACTGATCACGTGGCTGATCACACACGTATCACGTGACTGATCATGCACTGATCACGTGGCTATCATGCACTGATCACGTGGCTATCATGCACTGATCACGTGGCTGATCATGCAATGATCACGTAGCTGCCATGCACTGGTCACGTGACTGATCATGCACTGATCACGTGACTGATCATGCACTGATCACGTGACTGATCATGCACTGATCACGTGACTGATCATGCACTGATCACGTGACTGATCATGCACTGATCACGTGGCTATCATGCACTGATCACGTGGCTGATCATGCACTGATCACGCAGCTACCATGCACTGTCACATGACTGATCATGCACTGATCACATGATTGATCATGCACTGATCACGTGGCTTATCATGCACTGATCATGTGACTGATCATGTGCTGATCATGTTTGGTGTCATACACTGATCATGTGCCTCTGGAGGCAATGAACAAAGAGCTGAGTAGGCAGGAATCAGTCAGCAGGCAATAATCATGGAACTCAGCTGTGAGAAATCATGCTGCTCAGCTGGCAATAATCAAGCAGATGAGCAGGCAGGAATTACGCAGCACAGGTGGCAATTGTCAAGCAGATGACAGGCAGGAATCGTGCAGCTCAGCTGGCAATTGTCAAGCAGATGAGCAGACAGTAATCACGCAGCTCAGCAGGCCCTGATCACGTGACTGAGCATGCACTGTTCACGTGGCTGATCACACACTGATCACGTGACTGATCATGCACTGATCATGTGACTGATCATGCACTGATCACGTGGCTATCATGCACTGATCACGTGGCTGACATGCACTGATCACGTGGCTGATCATGCACTGATCACGTGGCTGATCATGCACTGATCACGTGACTGATCATGCACTGATCACGTGGCTGATCATGCACTGATCACGTGGCTATCATGCACTGATCACGTGGCTGATCATGCATGATCACGCAGCTACCATGCACTGATCACGTGACTGATCATGCACTGATCACGTGACTGATCATGCACTGATCACGTGGCTATCATGCACTGACTCACGTGGCTGATCATGCAATGATCACGTAGCTACCATGTACTGGTCACGTGACTGATCATCATGCACTGATCACGTGACTGATCATGCACTGATCACGTGACTGATCATGCACTGATCACGTGACTGATCATGCACTGATCACGTGGCTGATCATGCACTGATCACGTGACTGATCATGCACTGATCACGTGACTGATCATGCACTGATCACGTGGCTATCATGCACTGATCACGTGGCTGATCATGCACTGATCACGTGCCTGATCATGCACTGATCACGTGACTGATCATGCACTGATCACGTGACTGATCATGCACTGATCACGTGGCTATCATGCACTGATCACGTGGCTGATCATGCAATGATCACGTAGCTACCATGTACTGGTCACGTGACTGATCATGCACTGATCACGTGACTGATCATGCACTGATCACGTGGCTGATCATGCACTGATCACGTGGCTGATCATGCACTGATCACGTGACTGATCATGCACTGATCACGTAGCTATCATGCACTGATCACGTGGCTGATCATGCACTGATCACGTGGCTATCATGCACTGATCACGAGACTGATCATGCACTGATCACGTCTATATCATGCACTGATCACATGACTGCCCATGCACTGATCACGTGGATGATCATACACTAATCTTGTGACAGATCATGCACTGATCACGTGGCTGATCATGCACTGATACCGTGACTGAGCATGGACTGATCACATGACTATCATGTAGTGATCACGTGACTTAATGGCGCTGATCATGTGACTGATCATGCGCTGATCATGTTTGCTATCATACACTGATCATGTGCCTCTGGAGGCAATAAACAAAGAGCTGAGTAGGCACGAATCAAACAGTCAGCAGGCAATAATCATGGAACTCAGTGTGAGGAATCATGCTGCTCAGCTGGCAATAATCAAGCAGCTGAGCAGGCAGGAATTACGCAGCACAGCTGGCAATTGTCAAGCAGATGAGCAGTAATCACGCAGCTCAGCAGGCCCTGATCACGTGACTGAGCATGCACTGTTCACGTGGCTGATCATACACTGATCACGTGATGATCATGCACTGATCACTTGGATATCATGCACTGATCACGTGGCTGATCATACACTGTTCACGTGTCTGACCATGCACTGATCACGTGACTGATCATGCACTGATCACGTGGCTGATCATGCACTGATCACGTGGCTGATCATGCACTGATCACGTGGCTGATCATGCACTGATCACGTGACTGATCATGCACTGATCACGTGACTGATCATGCACTGATCACGTGGCTATCATGCACTGATCACGTGGCTGATCATACACTGATCACGTGACTGATCATGCACTGATCACTGGCTATCATGCACTCATCACGTGGCTATCATGCACTGATCACGTGGCTGATCATGCAATGATCACGTAGCTATCATGCACTGATCACGTGACTGATCATGCACTGATCAGTGACTGATCATGCACTGATCACGTGACTGATCATGCACTGATCACGTGGCTATCATGCACTGCTCACGTGGCTGATCATGCAATGATCACGTAGCTACCATGTACTGGTCACGTGACTGATCATGCACTGATCACATAATTGATCATGCACTGATCACGTGGCTAATCATGCACTGATCATGTGACTGATCATGTGCTGATCATGTTTGGTGTCACACACTGATCATGTGCCTCTGGAGGCAATGAACATAGAGCTGAGTAGGCAGGAATCAGTCAGCAGGCTATAATCATGGAACTCAGCTCTGAGAAATCATGCTGCTCAGCTGGCAATAATCAAGTAGATGAGCAGGCAGGAATTACGCAGCACAGGTGGCAATTGTCAAGGAGATGACAGGCAGGAATCGTGCAGCTCAGCTGGAAATTGTCAAGCAGATGAGCAGACAGTAATCACGCAGCTCAGCAGGCCCTGATCACGTGACTGAGCATGCACTGATCACGTGGCTGATCACACACTGATCACGTGACTGATCATGCACTGATCACGTGACTGATCATGCACTGATCACGTGACTGATCATGCACTGATCACGTGGCTATCATGCACTGATCACGTGGCTGATCATGCACTGATCACGGGACTGATCATGCACTGATCACGGGCTATCATGCACTGACACATGACTCCACATGCACTGATCACGTGGATGATCATGCACTGATCACGTGACTGATCATGCACTGATCACGTGGCTATCATGCACTACTCACGTGGCTGATCATGCAATGATCATGTAGCTACCATGTACTGGTCACGTGACTGATCATACACCCATCAGGTGACTGATCATGCACTGATCACGTGGCTGATCATGCACTGATCACGTGACTGATCATGCACTGATCACGTGACTGATCATGCACTGATCACATAGCTATCATGCACTGATCACGTGGCTGATCATGCACTGATCACGTGGCTGATCATGCACTGATACCGTGACTGAGCATGGACTGATCACATGACTATCATGTAGTGATCACGTGACTTAATGGCGCTGATCATGTGACTGATCATGCGCTGATCATGTTTGCTATCATACACTGATCATGTGCCTCTGGAGGCAATAAACAAAGAGCTGAGTAGGCACGAATCAAACAGTCAGCAGGCAATAATCATGGAACTCAGGTGTGAGGAATCATGCTGCTCAGCTGGCAATAATCAAGCAGCTGAGCAGGCAGGAATTACGCAGCACAGCTGGCAATTGTCAAGCAGATGACAGGCAGGAATCATGCAGCTGAGCTGGCAATTGTCAAGCTGATGAGCAGACAGTAATCACGCAGCTCAGCAGGCCCTGATCACGTGACTGAGCATGCACTGTACACGTGGCTGATCATACACTGATCACGTGATGATCATGCACTGATCACGTGGATATCATGCACTGATCACGTGGCTGATCATGCACTGATCACGTGGCTGATCATGCACTGTCACGTGACTGATCATGCACTGATCACGTGGCATCATGCACTGATCACGTGGCTGATCATGCACTGATCACGTGGCTGATCATGCACTGATCAGCTATCATGCACTGGTCACGTGACTGATCATGCACTGATCACGTAATTGATCATGCACTGATCACGTGACTGATCATGCACTGATCACGTGGCTGATCATGCACTGATCACGTGACTGATCATGCACTGATCACGTGGCTATCATGCACTGATCACGTGGCTGATCATGCAATGATCACGCAGCTACCATGCACTGGTCACGTGACTGATCATGCACTGATCACATGACTGATCATGCACTGATCACGTGGCTTATCATGCACTGATCATGTGACTGATCATGCACTGATCATGTTTGGTGTCATACACTGATCATGTGCCTCTGGAGGCAATGAACAAAGAGCTGAGTAGGCAGGAATCAGTCAGCAGGCTATAATCATGGAACTCAGCTCTGAGAAATCATGCTGCTCAGCTGGCAATAATCAAGCAGCTGAGCAGGCAGGAATTACGCAGCACAGGTGGCAATTGTCAAGCAGATGACAGGCAGGAATCGTGCAGCTCAGCTGGCAATTGTCAAGCAGATGAGCAGACAGTAATCACGCAGCTCAGCAGGCCCTGATCACGTGACTGAGCATGCACTGTTCACGTGGCTGATCACACACTGATCACGTGACTGATCATGCACTGATCACGTGACTGATCATGCACTGATCACGTGGCTATCATGCACTGATCACGTGGCTGATCATGCACTGATCACGTGGCTGATCATGCACTGATCACGTGGCTGATCATGCACTGATCACGTGACTGATCATGCACTGATCACGTGGCTGATCATGCACTGATCACGTGGCTATCATGCACTGATCACGTGGCTGATCATGCATGATCACGCAGCTACCATGCACTGATCACGTGACTGATCATGCACTGATCACGTGACTGATCATGCACTGATCACGTGGCTATCATGCACTGATCACGTGGCTGATCATGCAATGATCACGTAGCTACCATGTACTGGTCACGTGACTGATCATGCACTGATCACGTGACTGATCATGCACTGATCACGTGGCTATCATGCACTGATCACGTGACTGATCATGCACTGATCACGTGGCTATCATGCACTGATCACGTGGCTGATCATGCACTGATCACGTGACTGATCATGCACTGATCACTGGCTATCATGCACTGATCACGTGGCTATCATGCACTGATCACGTGGCTGATCATGCACTGATCACGTGGCTATCATGCACTGATCACGTGACTGATCATGCACTGATCACTGACTGATCATGCACTGATCACGTGACTGATCATGCACTGATCACGTGGCTATCATGCACTGATCACGTGGCTGATCATGCACTGATCACGCAGCTACCATGCACTGGTCACGTGACTGATCATGCACTGATCACATAACTGATCATGCACTGATCACGTGGCTAATCATGCACTGATCATGTGACTGATCATGTGCTGATCATGTTTGGTGTCACACACTGATCATGTGCCTCTGGAGGCAATGAACATAGAGCTGAGTAGGCAGGAATCAGTCAGCAGGCTATAATCATGGAACTCAGCTCTGAGAAATCATGCTGCTCAGCTGGCAATAATCAAGTAGATGAGCAGGCAGGAATTACGCAGCACAGGTGGCAATTGTCAAGCAGATGACAGGCAGGAATCGTGCAGCTCAGCTGGCAATTGTCAAGCAGATGAGCAGACAGTAATCACGCAGCTCAGCAGGCCCTGATCACGTGACTGAGCATGCACTGTTCACGTGGCTGATCACACACTGATCACGTGACTGATCATGCACTGATCACGTGACTGATCATGCACTGATCACGTGACTGATCATGCACTGATCACGTGGCTATCATGCACTGATCACGTGGCTGATCATGCACTGATCACGGGACTGATCATGCACTGATCACGGGCTATCATGCACTGACTACATGACTGACATGCACTGATCACGTGGATGATCATGCACTGATCACGTGACTGATCATGCACTGATCACGTGGCTATCATGCACTACTCACGTGGCTGATCATGCAATGATCATGTAGCTACCATGTACTGGTCACGTGACTGATCATACACCCATCAGGTGACTGATCATGCACTGATCACGTGGCTGATCATGCACTGATCACGTGACTGATCATGCACTGATCACGTGACTGATCATGCACTGATCACGTGGCTATCATGCACTGATCACGTGGCTGATCATGCACTGATCACGTGGCTGATCATGCACTGATACCGTGACTGAGCATGGACTGATCACATGACTATCATGTAGTGATCACGTGACTTAATGGCGCTGATCATGTGACTGATCATGCGCTGATCATGTTTGCTATCATACACTGATCATGTGCCTCTGGAGGCAATAAACAAAGAGCTGAGTAGGCACGAATCAAACAGTCAGCAGGCAATAATCATGGAACTCAGGTGTGAGGAATCATGCTGCTCAGCTGGCAATAATCAAGCAGCTGAGCAGGCAGGAATTACGCAGCACAGCTGGCAATTGTCAAGCAGATGACAGGCAGGAATCATGCAGCTCAGCTGGCAATTGTCAAGCAGATGAGCAGACAGTAATCACGCAGCTCAGCAGGCCCTGATCACGTGACTGAGCATGCACTGTTCACGTGGCTGATCATACACTGATCACGTGATGATCATGCACTGATCACGTGGATATCATGCACTGATCACGTGGCTGATCATGCACTGATCACGTGGCTGATCATGCACTGATCACGTGGCTGATCACACACTGTCACGTGACTATCATGCACTGATCACGTGGCATCATGCACTGATCACGTGGCTGATCATGCACTGATCACGTGACTGATCATGCACTGATCACGTGGCTATCATGCACTGCTCACGTGGCTGATCATGCAATGATCACGTAGCTACCATGTACTGGTCACGTGACTGATCATGCACTGATCACGTAACTGATCATGCACTGATCACGTGGCTGATCATGCACTGATCACGTGGCTGATCACACATGATCACGTGACTGATCATGCACTGATCACGTGGCTATCATGCACTGATCACGTGGCTGATCATGCACTGATCACGTAGCTATCATGCACTGATCACGTGACTGATCATGCACTGATCACGTGGTATCATGCACTGATCATGTGACTGATCATGCACTGATCACGTGGCTGATCATGCACTGATACCGTGACTGAGCATGGACTGATCACATGACTATCATGTAGTGATCACGTGACTTAATGGCGCTGATCATGTGACTGATCATGCACTGATCATGTTTGCTATCATACACTGATCATGTGCCTCTGGAGGCAATAAACAAAGAGCTGAGTAGGCACGAATCAAACAGTCAGCAGGCAATAATCATGGAACTCAGGTGTGAGGAATCATGCTGCTCAGCTGGCAATAATCAAGCAGCTGAGCAGGCAGGAATTACGCAGCACAGCTGGCAATTGTCAAGCAGATGACAGGCAGGAATCATGCAGCTCAGCTGGCAATTGTCAAGCAGATGAGCAGACAGTAATCACGCAGCTCAGCAGGCCCTGATCACGTGACTGAGCATGCACTGTTCACGTGGCTGATCATACACTGATCACGTGATGATCATGCACTGATCACTTGGATATCATGCACTGATCACGTGGCTGATCATGCACTGATCACGTGGCTGATCATGCACTGATCACGTGGCTGATCACACACTGTCACGTGACATATCATGCACTGATCACGTGGCACTCATGCACTGATCACGTGGCTGATCATACACTGCTCACGAACTGATCACACATCACGTGGCTATCATGCACTGATCACGTGGCTGTCATGCAATGATCACGTAGCTACCATATACTGGTCACGTGACTGATCATGCACTGATCACGTAACTGATCATGCACTGATCACGTGGCTGATCATGCACTGATCACGTGGCTGATCACACATGATCACGTGACTGATCATGCACTGATCACGTGGCTGATCATGCACTGATCACGTGGCTGATCATGCACTGATCACGTGGCTATCATGCACTGATCACGTGGCTGATCATGCACTGATCACGTAGCTACCATGTACTGATCACGTGACTGATCATGCACTGATCACGTAATTGATCATGCACTGATCACGTGGCTCATCATGCACTGATCACGTGGCTGATCACACACGTATCACGTGACTGATCATGCACTGATCACGTGGCTATCATGCACTGATCACGTGGCTATCATGCACTGATCACGTGGCTGATCATGCAATGATCACGTAGCTGCCATGCACTGGTCACGTGACTGATCATGCACTGATCAGGTAACTGATCATGCACTGATCACGTGACTGATCATGCACTGATCACGTGACTGATCATGCACTGATCACGTGACTGATCATGCACTGATCACGTGGCTATCATGCACTGATCACGTGGCTGATCATGCACTGATCACGCAGCTATCATGCACTGTCACATGACTGATCATGCACTGATCACAACTGATCATGCACTGATCACGTGGCTTATCATGCACTGATCATGTGACTGATCATGTGCTGATCATGTTTGGTATCATACACTGATCATGTGCCTCTGGAGGCAATGAACAAAGAGCTGAGTAGGCACGAATCAGTCAGCAGGCAATAATCATGGAACTCAGCTGTGAGAAATCATGCTGCTCAGCTGGCAATAATCAAGCAGATGAGCAGGCAGGAATTACGCAGCACAGCTGGCAATTGTCAAGCAGATGACAGGCAGGAATCGTGCAGCTCAGCTGGCAATTGTCAAGCAGATGAGCAGACAGTAATCACGCAGCTCAGCAGGCCCTGATCACGTGACTGAGCATGCACTGTTCACGTGGCTGATCACACACTGATCACGTGACTGATCATGCACTGATCATGTGACTGATCATGCACTGATCACGTGGCTATCATGCACTGATCACGTGGCTGACATGCACTGATCACGTGGCTGATCATGCACTGATCACGTGGCTGATCATGCACTGATCACGTGACTGATCATGCACTGATCACGTGGCTGATCATGCACTGATCACGTGGCTATCATGCACTGATCACGTGGCTGATCATGCATGATCACGCAGCTACCATGCACTGATCACGTGACTGATCATGCACTGATCACGTGACTGATCATGCACTGATCACGTGGCTATCATGCACTGATCACGTGGCTGATCATGCAATGATCACGTAGCTACCATGTACTGGTCACGTGACTGATCATGCACTGATCACGTGACTGATCATGCACTGATCACGTGACTGATCATGCACTGATCACGTGACTGATCATGCACTGATCACGTGGCTGATCATGCACTGATCACGTGACTGATCATGCACTGATCACGTGACTGATCATGCACTGATCACGTGGCTATCATGCACTGATCACGTGGCTGATCATGCACTGATCACGTGCCTGATCATGCACTGATCACGTGACTGATCATGCACTGATCACGTGACTGATCATGCACTGATCACGTGGCTATCATGCACTGATCACGTGGCTGATCATGCAATGATCACGTAGCTACCATGTACTGGTCACGTGACTGATCATGCACTGATCACGTGACTGATCATGCACTGATCACGTGGCTGATCATGCACTGATCACGTGGCTGATCATGCACTGATCACGTGACTGATCATGAACTGATCACGTAGCTATCATGCACTGATCACGTGGCTGATCATGCACTGATCACGTGGCTATCATGCACTGATCACGAGACTGATCATGCACTGATCACGTCTATATCATGCACTGATCACATGACTGCCCATGCACTGATCACGTGGATGATCATACACTAATCTTGTGACAGATCATGCACTGATCACGTGGCTGATCATGCACTGATACCGTGACTGAGCATGGACTGATCACATGACTATCATGTAGTGATCACGTGACTTAATGGCGCTGATCATGTGACTGATCATGCGCTGATCATGTTTGCTATCATACACTGATCATGTGCCTCTGGAGGCAATAAACAAAGAGCTGAGTAGGCACGAATCAAACAGTCAGCAGGCAATAATCATGGAACTCAGCTGTGAGGAATCATGCTGCTCAGCTGGCAATAATCAAGCAGCTGAGCAGGCAGGAATTACGCAGCACAGCTGGCAATTGTCAAGCAGATGACAGGCAGGAATCGTGCAGCTCAGCTGGCAATTGTCAAGCAGATGAGCAGACAGTAATCACGCAGCTCAGCAGGCCCTGATCACGTGACTGAGCATGCACTGTTCACGTGGCTGATCATACACTGATCACGTGATGATCATGCACTGATCACTTGGATATCATGCACTGATCACGTGGCTGATCATACACTGTTCACGTGTCTGACCATGCACTGATCACGTGGCTGATCATGCACTGATCACGTGGCTGATCATGCACTGATCACGTGGCTGATCATGCACTGATCACGTGGCTGATCATGCACTGATCACGTGGCTGATCATGCACTGATCACGTGACTGATCATGCACTGATCACGTGGCTATCATGCACTGATCACGTGGCTGATCATACACTGATCACGTGACTGATCATGCACTGATCACGTGGCTATCATGCACTGATCACGTGGCTATCATGCACTGATCACGTGGCTGATCATGCACTGATCACGTAGCTATCATGCACTGATCACGTGACTGATCATGCACTGATCACGTGACTGATCATGCACTGATCACGTGACTGATCATGCACTGATCACGTGGCTATCATGCACTGCTCACGTGGCTGATCATGCAATGATCACGTAGCTACCATGTACTGGTCACGTGACTGATCATGCACTGATCACGTAATTGATCATGCACTGATCACGTGGCTAATCATGCACTGATCATGTGACTGATCATGTGCTGATCATGTTTGGTGTCATACACTGATCATGTGCCTCTGGAGGCAATGAACATAGAGCTGAGTAGGCAGGAATCAGTCAGCAGGCTATAATCATGGAACTCAGCTCTGAGAAATCATGCTGCTCAGCTGGCAATAATCAAGTAGATGAGCAGGCAGGAATTACGCAGCACAGGTGGCAATTGTCAAGCAGATGACAGGCAGGAATCACGCAGCTCAGCTGGCAATTGTCAAGCAGATGAGCAGACAGTAATCACGCAGCTCAGCAGGCCCTGATCACGTGACTGAGCATGCACTGATCACGTGGCTGATCATACACTGATCACGTGACTGATCATGCACTGATCACGTGACTGATCATGCACTGATCACGTGACTGATCATGCACTGATCACGTGGCTATCATGCACTGATCACGTGGCTGATCATGCACTGATCACGGGACTGATCATGCACTGATCACGTGGCTGATCATGCACTGATCACGTGGCTGATCATGCACTGATCACGTGGCTATCATGCACTGATCACGTGGCTGATCATGCACTGATCACGTAGCTATCATGCACTGATCACGTGACTGATCATGCACTGATCACGTAATTGATCATGCACTGATCACGTGGCTGATCATGCACTGATCGTGGCTGATCATGCACTATCACGTGACTGATCATGCACTGATCACGTGGCTATCATGCACTGATCACGTGGCTATCATGCACTGATCACGTGGCTGATCATGCAATGATCACGTAGCTGCCATGCACTGATCACGTGACTGATCATGCACTGATCACGTAATTGATCATGCACTGATCACGTGACTGATCATGCACTGATCACGTGACTGATCATGCACTGATCACGTGACTGATCATGCACTGATCACGTGGCTATCATGCACTGATCACGTGGCTGATCATGCACTGATCACGCAGCTACCATGCACTGTCACGTGACTGATCATGCACTGATCACATGATTGATCATGCACTGATCACGTGGCTTATCATGCACTGATCATGTGACTGATCATGTGCTGATCATGTTTGGTGTCATACACTGATCATGTGCCTCTGGAGGCAATGAACATAGAGCTGAGTAGGCAGGAATCAGTCAGCAGGCTATAATCATGGAACTCAGCTCTGAGAAATCATGCTGCTCAGCTGGCAATAATCAAGTAGATGAGCAGGCAGGAATTACGCAGCACAGGTGGCAATTGTCAAGCAGATGACAGGCAGGAATCGTGCAGCTCAGCTGGCAATTGTCAAGCAGATGAGCAGACAGTAATCACGCAGCTCAGCAGGCCCTGATCACGTGACTGAGCATGCACTGTTCACGTGGCTGATCACACACTGATCACGTGACTGATCATGCACTGATCACGTGACTGATCATGCACTGATCACGTGGCTATCATGCACTGATCACGTGGCTGATCATGCACTGATCACGTGGCTGATCATGCACTGATCACGTGGCTGATCATGCACTGATCACGTGACTGATCATGCACTGATCACGTGGCTGATCATGCACTGATCACGTGGCTATCATGCACTGATCACGTGGCTGATCATGCATGATCACGCAGCTACCATGCACTGATCACGTGACTGATCATGCACTGATCACGTGACTGATCATGCACTGATCACGTGGCTATCATGCACTGATCACGTGGCTGATCATGCACTGATCACGTAGCTACCATGCACTGGTCACGTGACTGATCATGCACTGATCACGTGACTGATCATGCACTGATCACGTGGCTATCATGCACTGATCACGTGACTGATCATGCACTGATCACGTGGCTATCATGCACTGATCACGTGGCTGATCATGCACTGATCACGTGACTGATCATGCACTGATCACTGGCTATCATGCACTGATCACGTGGCTATCATGCACTGATCACGTGGCTGATCATGCACTGATCACGTGGCTATCATGCACTGATCACGTGACTGATCATGCACTGATCAGCTAACTGATCATGCACTGATCACGTGACTGATCATGCACTGATCACGTGGCTATCATGCACTGATCACGTGGCTGATCATGCACTGATCACGCAGCTATCATGCACTGATCACATGACTGATCATGCACTGATCACATGACTGATCATGCACTGATCACGTGCTAATCATGCACTGATCATGTGACTGATCATGCGCTGATCATGTTTGCTATCATACACTGATCATGTGCCTCTGGAGGCAATGAACAAAGAGCTGAGTAGGCACGAATCAAACAGTCAGCAGGCAATAATCATGGAACTCAGCTGTGAGGAATCATGCTGCTCAGCTGGCAATAATCAAGCAGCTGAGCAGGCAGGAATTACGCAGCACAGCTGGCAATTGTCAAGCAGATGACAGGCAGGAATCGTGCAGCTCAGCTGGCAATTGTCAAGCAGATGAGCAGACAGTAATCACGCAGCTCAGCAGGCCCTGATCACGTGACTGAGCATGCACTGTTCACGTGGCTGATCATACACTGATCACGTGATGATCATGCACTGATCACTTGGATATCATGCACTGATCACGTGGCTGATCATACACTGATCACGTGTCTGATCATGCACTGATCACGTGGCTGATCATGCACTGATCACGTGGCTGATCATGCACTGATCACGTGACTATCATGCACTGATCACGTGGCTGATCATACACTGCTCACGTAACTGATCATGCACACATCACGTGGCTATCATGCACTGCTCACGTGGCTCTGTCATGGAATGATCACGTAGCTACCATATACTGGTCACGTGACTGATCATGCACATCACGTGAATGATCATGCACTGTTCACGTGACTGATCATGTACTGATCACGTGACTGATCATGCACTGATCACGTGGCTATCATGCACTGCTCACGTGGCTGATCATGCACTGATCACGTAGCAACCATGTACTGGTCACGTGACTGATCATGCACTGATCACGTAATTGATCATGCACTGATCACGTGGCTCATCATGCACTGATCACGTGGCTGATCACACATGATCACGTGACTGATCATGCACTGATCACGTGGCTCATGCACTGATCACGTGGCTATCATGCACTGATCACGTGGCTATCATGCACTGATCACGTGGCTGATCATGCACTGATCACGTAGCTATCATGCACTGATCACGTGACTGATCATGCACTGATCACGTAATTGATCATGCACTGATCACGTGGCTGATCATGCACTGATCACGTGGCTGATCACACACTGATCACGTGACTGATCATGCACTGATCACGTGACTGATCATGCACTGATCACGTGGCTATCATGCACTGATCACGTGGCTATCATGCACTGATCACGTGGCTGATCATGCACTGATCACGGACTGATCATGCACTGATCACGGGCTATCATGCACTGACACATGACTGATCATGCACTGATCACGTGGATGATCATGCACTGATCACGTGACTGATCATGCACTGATCACGTGGCTATCATGCACTGATCACGTGGCTGATCATGCACTGATCACGTGACTGATCATGCACTGATCACGGGCTATCATGCACTGATCACATGACTGACATGCACTGATCACGTGGCTGATCATGCACTGATCACGTGACTGATCATGCACTGATCACGTGGATATCATGCACTGATCACGTGGCTGATCATGCACTGATCACGGGACTGATCATGCACTGATCACGGGCTATCATGCACTGACATGACTGACATGCACTGATCACGTGGATGATCATGCACTGATCACGTGACTGATCATGCACTGATCACGTGGCTATCATGCACTACTCACGTGGCTGATCATGCAATGATCATGTAGCTACCATGTACTGGTCACGTGACTGATCATACACCCATCAGGTGACTGATCATGCACTGATCACGTGGCTGATCATGCACTGATCACGTGCCTGATCATGCACTGATCACGTGACTGATCATGCACTGATCACGTGGCTATCATGCACTGATCACGTGGCTGATCATGCACTGATCACGTGGCTGATCATGCACTGATACCGTGACTGAGCATGGACTGATCACATGACTATCATGTAGTGATCACGTGACTTAATGGCGCTGATCATGTGACTGATCATGCGCTGATCATGTTTGCTATCATACACTGATCATGTGCCTCTGGAGGCAATAAACAAAGAGCTGAGTAGGCACGAATCAAACAGTCAGCAGGCAATAATCATGGAACTCAGGTGTGAGGAATCATGCTGCTCAGCTGGCAATAATCAAGCAGCTGAGCAGGCAGGAATTACGCAGCACAGCTGGCAATTGTCAAGCAGATGACAGGCAGGAATCATGCAGCTCAGCTGGCAATTGTCAAGCAGATGAGCAGACAGTAATCACGCAGCTCAGCAGGCCCTGATCACGTGACTGAGCATGCACTGTTCACGTGGCTGATCATACACTGATCACGTGATGATCATGCACTGATCACGTGGATATCATGCACTGATCACGTGGCTGATCATGCACTGATCACGTGGCTGATCATGCACTGATCACGTGGCTGATCATACACTGTCACGTGACTGATCATGCACTGATCACGTGGCACTCATGCACTGATCACGTGGCTGATCATGCACTGATCACGTGACTGATCATGCACTGATCACGTGGCTATCATGCACTGATCACGTGGCTGATCATGCACTGATCACGTGGCTATCATGCACTGATCACGTGACTGATCATGCACTGATCACATGACTGATCATGCACTGATCACGTGGCTTATCATGCACTGATCATGTGACTGATCATGCACTGATCATGTGGTGTATACACTGATCATGTGCCTCTGGAGGCAATGAACATAGAGCTGAGTAGGCAGGAATCAGTCAGCAGGCTATAATCATGGAACTCAGCTCTGAGAAATCATGCTGCTCAGCTGGCAATAATCAAGTAGATGAGCAGGCAGGAATTACGCAGCACAGGTGGCAATTGTCAAGGAGATGACAGGCAGGAATCGTGCAGCTCAGCTGGCAATTGTCAAGCAGATGAGCAGACAGTAATCACGCAGCTCAGCAGGCCCTGATCACGTGACTGAGCATGCACTGTTCACGTGGCTGATCACACACTGATCACGTGACTGATCATGCACTGATCACGTGACTGATCATGCACTGATCACGTGGCTGATCATACACTGATCACGTGACTGATCATGCACTGATCACGTGGCTATCATGCACTGCTCACGTGGCTGATCATGCACTGATCACGTAGCTATCATGCACTGATCACGTGACTGATCATGCACTGATCACAATGATCATGCACTGATCACGTGACTGATCATGCACTGATCACGTGACTGATCATGCACTGATCACGTGGCTATCATGCACTGCTCACGTGGCTGATCATGCACTGATCACGTAGCTAACCATGCACTGGTCACGTGACTGATCATGCACTGATCACGTAATTGATCATGCACTGATCACGTGGCTGATCATGCACTGATCACGTGGCTGATCACACATGATCACGTGACTGATCATGCACTGATCACGTGGCTGATCATGCACTGATCACGTGGCTGATCATGCACTGATCACGTGGCTATCATGCACTGATCACGTGGCTGATCATGCAATGATCACGTAGCTACCATGCACTGATCACGTGACTGATCATGCACTGATCACGTAATTGATCATGCACTGATCACGTGGCTCATCATGCACTGATCACGTGGCTGATCACACACGTATCACGTGACTGATCATGCACTGATCACGTGACTGATCATGCACTGATCACGTGGCTATCATGCACTGATCACGTGGATATCATGCACTGATCACGTGGCTGATCATGCACTGATCACGTGACTGATCATGCACTGATCACGGGCTATCATGCACTGATCACATGACTGATCATGCACTGATCACGTGGCTGATCATGCACTGATCACGTGACTGATCATGCACTGATCACGTGGCTATCATGCACTGATCACGTGGCTGATCATGCACTGATCACGGGACTGATCATGCACTGATCACGGGCTGATCATGCACTGATACATGACTGATCATGCACTGATCACGTGGCTGATCATGCACTACTCACGTGGCTGATCATGCAATGATCATGTAGCTACCATGTACTGGTCACGTGACTGATCATACACCCATCAGGTGACTGATCATGCACTGATCACGTGGCTGATCATGCACTGATCACGTGACTGATCATGCACTGATCACGTGACTGATCATGCACTGATCACATGGCTATCATGCACTGATCACGTGGCTGATCATGCACTGATCACGTGGCTGATCATGCACTGATACCGTGACTGAGCATGGACTGATCACATGACTATCATGTAGTGATCACGTGACTTAATGGCGCTGATCATGTGACTGATCATGCGCTGATCATGTTTGCTATCATACACTGATCATGTGCCTCTGGAGGCAATAAACAAAGAGCTGAGTAGGCACGAATCAAACAGTCAGCAGGCAATAATCATGGAACTCAGGTGTGAGGAATCATGCTGCTCAGCTGGCAATAATCAAGCAGCTGAGCAGGCAGGAATTACGCAGCACAGCTGGCAATTGTCAAGCAGATGACAGGCAGGAATCGTGCAGCTCAGCTGGCAATTGTCAAGCAGATGAGCAGACAGTAATCACGCAGCTCAGCAGGCCCTGATCACGTGACTGAGCATGCACTGTTCACGTGGCTGATCATACACTGATCACGTGATGATCATGCACTGATCACTTGGATATCATGCACTGATCACGTGGCTGATCATGCACTGATCACGTGGCTGATCATGCACTGATCACGTGGCTGATCACACACTGTCACGTGACATATCATGCACTGATCACGTGGCACTCATGCACTGATCACGTGGCTGATCATACACTGCTCACGTAACTGATCATGCACACATCACGTGGCTATCATGCACTGCTCACGTGGCTCGTCATCGAATGATCACGTAGCTACCATATACTGGTCACGTGACTGATCATGCACTGATCACGTAATTGATCATGCACTGATCACGTGGCTGATCATGCACTGATCACGTGGCTGATCATGCACTGATCACGTGGCTATCATGCACTGATCACGTGGCTGATCATGCAATGATCACGTAGGTACCATGTACTGGTCACGTGACTGATCATGCACTGATCACGTAATTGATCATGCACTGATCACGTGGCTCATCATGCACTGATCACGTGGCTGATCACACACGTATCACGTGACTGATCATGCACTGATCACGTGACTGATCATGCACTGATCACGTGGCTATCATGCACTGATCACGTGGATATCATGCACTGATCACGTGGCTGATCACACACGTATCACGTGACTGATCATGCACTGATCACGTGGCTATCATGCACTGATCACGTAGCTATCATGCACTGATCACGTGGCTGATCATGCAATGATCACGTAGCTTCCATGCACTGGTCACGTGACTGATCATGCACTGATCACGTAATTGATCATGCACTGATCACGTGACTGATCATGCACTGATCACGTGGCTGATCATGCACTGATCACGTGACTGATCATGCACTGATCACGTGGCTATCATGCACTGATCACGTGGCTGATCATGCACTGATCACGCAGCTACCATGTACTGGTCACGTGACTGATCATGCACTGATCACATAACTGATCATGCACTGATCACGTGGCTTATCATGCACTGATCATGTGACTGATCATGCACTGATCATGTTTGGTGTCATACACTGATCATGTGCCTCTGGAGGCAATGAACAAAGAGCTGAGTAGGCAGGAATCAGTCAGCAGGCAATAATCATGGAACTCAGCTCTGAGAAATCATGCTGCTCAGCTGGCAATAATCAAGCAGATGAGCAGGCAGGAATTACGCAGCACAGGTGGCAATTGTCAAGCAGATGACAGGCAGGAATCGTGCAGCTCAGCTGGCAATTGTCAAGCAGATGAGCAGACAGTAATCACGCAGCTCAGCAGGCCCTGATCACGTGACTGAGCATGCACTGTTCACGTGGCTGATCATACACTGATCACGTGACTGATCATGCACTGATCACGTGACTGATCATGCACTGATCACGTGGCTATCATGCACTGATCACGTGGCTGACATGCACTGATCACGTGGCTGATCATGCACTGATCACGTGGCTGATCATGCACTGATCACGTGACTGATCATGCACTGATCACGTGTCTGATCATGCACTGATCACGTGGCTATCATGCACTGATCACGTGGCTGATCATGCATGATCACGCAGCTACCATGTACTGGTCACATGACTGATCATGCACTGATCACGTGACTGATCATGCACTGATCACGTGGCTATCATGCACTACTCACGTGGCTGATCATGCAATGATCATGTAGCTACCATGTACAGGTCACGTGAATGATCATACACCCATCAGGTGACTGATCATGCACTGATCACGTGGCTATCATGCACTGATCACGTGACTGATCATGCACTGATCACGTCTATATCATGCACTGATCACATGACTGCCCATGCACTGATCACGTGGCTGATCATACACTGATCATGTGACAGATCATGCACTGATCACGTGGCTGATCATGCACTGATACCGTGACTGAGCATGGACTGATCACATGACTATCATGTAGTGATCACGTGACTTAATGGCGCTGATCATGTGACTGATCATGCGCTGATCATGTTTGCTATCATACACTGATCATGTGCCTCTGGAGGCAATAAACAAAGAGCTGAGTAGGCACGAATCAAACAGTCAGCAGGCAATAATCATGGAACTCAGGTGTGAGGAATCATGCTGCTCAGCTGGCAATAATCAAGCAGCTGAGCAGGCAGGAATTACGCAGCACAGCTGGCAATTGTCAAGCAGATGACAGGCAGGAATCGTGCAGCTCAGCTGGCAATTGTCAAGCAGATGAGCAGACAGTAATCACGCAGCTCAGCAGGCCCTGATCACGTGACTGAGCATGCACTGTTCACGTGGCTGATCATACACTGATCACGTGACTGATCATGCACTGATCACGTGACTGATCATGCACTGATCACATGACTATCATGCACTGATCACGTGACTTAATGGCACTGATCATGTGACTGATCATGCACTGATCATGTTTGCTATCATACACTGATCATGTGCCTCTGGAGGCAATAAACAAAGAGCTGAGTAGGCACGAATCAAACAGTCAGCAGGCAATAATCATGGAAATCAGGTGTGAGGAATCATGCTGCTCAGCTGGCAATAATCAAGCAGCTGATCAGGCAGGAATCATGCAGCACAGCTGGCAATTGTCAAGCAGATGAGCAGACAGTAATCACGCAGCTCAGCAGGCACTGATCACGTGACTGATCATGCACTTCACGTGGCTGATCATACACTGATCACGTGATGATCATGCACTGATCACGTGGATATCATGCACTGATCACGTGGCTGATCATGCACTGATCACGTGTCTGATCATGCACTGATCACGTGGCTGATCATGCACTGATCACGTAACTGATCATGCACTGATCACGTGGCTGATCATGCACTGATCACGTGGCTGATCACACACTGTCACGTGACTATCATGCACTGATCACGTGGCTGATCATGCACTGATCACGTGGCTGATCATGCACTGATCACGTGACTGATCATGCACTGATCACGTGGCTGATCATGCACTGATCACGTGACTGATCATGCACTGATCACGTGGCTATCATGCACTGATCACGTGGCTGATCATGCACTGATCACGTAGCTACCATGTACTGGTCACGTGACTGATCATGCACTGATCACGTGACTGATCATGCACTGATCACGTGGCTGATCATGCACTGATCACGTGGCTGATCATGCACTGATCACGTGACTGATCATGCACTGATCACGTGACTGATCATGCACTGATCACGTGACTGATCATGCACTGATCACGTGGCTATCATGCACTGATCACGTGGCTGATCATGCACTGATCACGCAGCTATCATGCACTGGTCACGTGACTGATCATGCACTGATCACATGACTGATCATGCACTGATCACGTGGCTTATCATGCACTGATCATGTGACTGATCATGCACTGATCATGTTTGGTGTCATACACTGATCATGTGCCTCTGGAGGCAATGAACAAAGAGCTGAGTAGGCAGGAATCAGTCAGCAGGCTATAATCATGGAACTCAGCTCTGAGAAATCATGCTGCTCAGCTGGCAATAATCAAGTAGATGAGCAGGCAGGAATTACGCAGCACAGGTGGCAATTGTCAAGCAGATGACAGGCAGGAATCGTGCAGCTCAGCTGGCAATTGTCAAGCAGATGAGCAGACAGTAATCACGCAGCTCAGCAGGCCCTGATCACGTGACTGAGCATGCACTGTTCACGTGGCTGATCACACACTGATCACGTGACTGATCATGCACTGATCATGTGAATGATCATGCACTGATCACGTGGCTGATCATACATGCTCACGTGACTGATCATGCACTGATCACGTGGCTATCATGCACTGATCACGTGATCATGCACTGATCACGTAGCTATCATGCACTGATCACGTGACTGATCATGCACTGATCACGTGAATGATCATGCACTGATCACGTGACTGATCATGCACTGATCACGTGACTGATCATGCACTGATCACGTGGCTATCATGCACTGCTCACGTGGCTGATCATGCACTGATCACGTAGCAACCATGCACTGGTCACGTGACTGATCATGCACTGATCACGTAATTGATCATGCACTGATCACGTGGCTGATCATGCACTGATCACGTGGCTGATCACACATGATCACGTGACTGATCATGCACTGATCACGTGATCATGCACTGATCACGTGGCTGATCATGCACTGATCACGTGGCTATCATGCACTGATCACGTGGCTGATCATGCACTGATCACGTAGCTATCATGCACTGATCACGTGACTGATCATGCACTGATCACGTAATTGATCATGCACTGATCACGTGGCTGATCATGCACTGATCACGTGGCTGATCACACACGATCACGTGACTGATCATGCACTGATCACGTGACTGATCATGCACTGATCACGTGGCTATCATGCACTGATCACGTGGACATCATGCACTGATCACGTGGCTGATCATGCACTGATCACGTGACTGATCATGCACTGATCACGGGCTATCATGCACTGATCACATGACTGATCATGCACTGATCACGTGGCTGATCATGCACTGATCACGTGACTGATCATGCACTGATCACGCTGATCATGCACTGATCACGTGGCTGATCATGCACTGATCACGGGACTGATCATGCACTGATCACGTGGCTATCATGCACTGATACATGACTGACATGCACTGATCACGTGATGATCATGCACTGATCACGTGACTGATCATGCACTGATCACGTGGCTATCATGCACTACTCACGTGGCTGATCATGCAATGATCATGTAGCTACCATGTACTGGTCACGTGACTGATCATACACCCATCAGGTGACTGATCATGCACTGATCACGTGGCTGATCATGCACTGATCACCTGACTGATCATGCACTGATCACGTGACTGATCATGCACTGATCACATAGCTATCATGAACTGATCACGTGGCTGATCATGCACTGATCACGTGGCTGATCATGCACTGATACCGTGACTGAGCATGGACTGATCACATGACTATCATGTAGTGATCACGTGACTTAATGGCGCTGATCATGTGACTGATCATGCGCTGATCATGTTTGCTATCATACACTGATCATGTGCCTCTGGAGGCAATAAACAAAGAGCTGAGTAGGCACGAATCAAACAGTCAGCAGGCAATAATCATGGAACTCAGGTGTGAGGAATCATGCTGCTCAGCTGGCAATAATCAAGCAGCTGAGCAGGCAGGAATTACGCAGCACAGCTGGCAATTGTCAAGCAGATGACAGGCAGGAATCGTGCAGCTCAGCTGGCAATTGTCAAGCAGATGAGCAGACAGTAATCACGCAGCTCAGCAGGCCCTGATCACGTGACTGAGCATGCACTGTTCACGTGGCTGATCATACACTGATCACGTGATGATCATGCACTGATCACTTGGATATCATGCACTGATCACGTGGCTGATCATGCACTGATCACGTGGCTGAACATGCACTGATCACGTGGCTGATCACACACTGTCACGTGACATATCATGCACTGATCACGTGGCACTCATGCACTGATCACGTGGCTGATCATACACTGCTCACGTAACTGATCATGCACACATCACGTGGCTATCATGCACTGCTCACGTGGCTCGTCATGGAATGATCACGTAGCTACCATATACTGGTCACGTGACTGATCATGCACTGATCACGTAACTGATCATGCACTGATCACGTGGCTGATCATGCACTGATCACGTGACTGATCATGCACTGATCACGTGGCTATCATGCACTGATCACGTGGCTGATCATGCAATGATCACGTAGGTACCATGTACTGGTCACGTGACTGATCATGCACTGATCACGTAATTGATCCTGCACTGATCACGTGGCTCATCATGCACTGATCACGTGGCTGATCACACACGTATCACGTGACTGATCATGCACTGATCACGTGACTAATCATGCACTGATCACGTGGCTATCATGCACTGATCACGTGGATATCATGCACTGATCACGTGGCTGATCACACACGTATCACGTGACTGATCATGCACTGATCACGTGGCTATCATGCACTGATCACGTGGCTATCATGCACTGATCACGTGGCTGATCATGCAATGATCACGTAGCTCCATGCACTGGTCACGTGACTGATCATGCACTGATCACGTAATTGATCATGCACTGATCACGTGACTGATCATGCACTGATCACGTGACTGATCATGCACTGATCACGTGACTGATCATGCACTGATCACGTGGCTATCATGCACTGATCACGTGGCTGATCATGCACTGATCACGCAGCTACCATGCACTGGATCACGTGACTGATCATGCACTGATCACATAACTGATCATGCACTGATCACGTGGCTTATCATGCACTGATCATGTGACTGATCATGCACTGATCATGTTTGCTGTCATACACTGATCATGTGCCTCTGGAGGCAATGAACAAAGAGCTGAGTAGGCACGAATCAGTCAGCAGGCAATAATCATGGAACTCAGCTGTGAGAAATCATGCTGCTCAGCTGGCAATAATCAAGCAGCTGAGCAGGCAGGAATTACGCAGCACAGCTGGCAATTGTCAAGCAGATGACAGGCAGGAATCGTGCAGCTCAGCTGGCAATTGTCAAGCAGATGAGCAGACAGTAATCACGCAGCTCAGCAGGCCCTGATCACGTGACTGAGCATGCACTGTTCACGTGGCTGATCATACACTGATCACGTGACTGATCATGCACTGATCACGTGACTGATCATGCACTGATCACGTGGCTATCATGCACTGATCACGTGGCTGACATGCACTGATCACGTGGCTGATCATGCACTGATCACGTGGCTGATCATGCACTGATCACGTGACTGATCATGCACTGATCACGTGGCTGATCATGCACTGATCACGTGGCTATCATGCACTGATCACGTGGCTGATCATGCATGATCACGCAGCTACCATGCACTGATCACATGACTGATCATGCACTGATCACGTGACTGATCATGCACTGATCACGTGGCTATCATGCACTATCACGTGGCTGATCATGCAATGATCATGTAGCTACCATGTACTGGTCACGTGACTGATCATGCACTGATCACGTGACTGATCATGCACTGATCACGTGGCTATCATGCACTGATCACGTGACTGATCATGCACTGATCACGTCTATATCATGCACTGATCACATGACTGCCCATGCACTGATCACGTGGCTGATCATGCACTGATCATGTGACTGATCATGCACTGATCACGTGGCTGATCATGCACTGATACCGTGACTGATCATGGACTGATCACATGACTATCATGCAGTGATCACGTGACTTAATGGCACTGATCATGTGACTGATCATGCACTGATCATGTTTGCTATCATACACTGATCATGTGCCTCTGGAGGCAATAAACAAAGAGCTGAGTAGGCACGAATCAAACAGTCAGCAGGCAATAATCATGGAACTCAGGTGTGAGGAATCATGCTGCTCAGCTGGCAATAATCAAGCAGCTGAGCAGGCAGGAATTACGCAGCACAGCTGGCAATTGTCAAGCAGATGACAGGCAGGAATCGTGCAGCTCAGCTGGCAATTGTCAAGCAGATGAGCAGACAGTAATCACGCAGCTCAGCAGGCCCTGATCACGTGACTGAGCATGCACTGATCACGTGGCTGATCATGCACTGATCACGTGACTGATCATGCACTGATACCGTGACTGAGCATGGACTGATCACATGACTATCATGTAGTGATCACGTGACTTAATGGCACTGATCATGTGACTGATCATGCACTGATCATGTTTGCTATCATACACTGATCATGTGCCTCTGGAGGCAATAAACAAAGAGCTGAGTAGGCACGAATCAAACAGTCAGCAGGCAATAATCATGGAACTCAGGTGTGAGGAATCATGCTGCTCAGCTGGCAATAATCAAGCAGCTGAGCAGGCAGGAATTATGCAGCACAGCTGGCAATTGTCAAGCAGATGACAGGCAGGAATCATGCAGCTCAGCTGGCAATTGTCAAGCAGATGAGCAGACAGTAATCACGCAGCTCAGCAGGCCCTGATCACGTGACTGAGCATGCACTGTTCACGTGGCTGATCATACACTGATCACGTGATGATCATGCACTGATCACTTGGATATCATGCACTGATCACGTGGCTGATCATACACTGTTCACGTGTCTGACCATGCACTGATCACGTGGCTGATCATACACTGCTCACGTAACTGATCATGCACTGATCACGTGGCTGACATGCACTGTTCACGTGGCTGATCACACACTGTCACGTGACATATCATGCACTGATCACGTGGCTGATCATACACTGCTCACGTAACTGATCATGCACACATCACGTGGCTATCATGCACTGCTCACGTGGCTCGTCATGGAATGATCACGTAGCTACCATATACTGGTCACGTGACTGATCATGCACATCACGTAAATGATCATGCACTGTTCACGTGACTGATCATGTACTGATCACGTGACTGATCATGCACTGATCACGTGGCTATCATGCACTGCTCACGTGGCTGATCATGCAATGATCACGTAGCAACCATGTACTGGTCACGTGACTGATCATGCACTGATCACGTAATTGATCATGCACTGATCACGTGGCTCATCATGCACTGATCACGTGGCTGATCACACATGTATCACGTGACTGATCATGCACTGATCACGTGGCTCTCATGCACTGATCACGTGGCTATCATGCACTGATCACGTGGCTATCATGCACTGATCACGTGGCTGATCATGCACTGATCACGTAGCTACCATACTGATCACGTGACTGATCATGCACTGATCACGTGGCTGATCATGCACTGATCACGTGGCTGATCATGCACTGATCACGTGGCTGATCACACACTGATCACGTGACTGATCATGCACTGATCACGTGACTGATCATGCACTGATCACGTGGCTATCATGCACTGATCACGTGGCTATCATGCACTGATCACGTGGCTGATCACACACGATCACGTGACTGATCATGCACTGATCACGTGGCTGATCATGCACTGATCACGTGGCTGATCATGCACTGATCACGTGGCTATCATGCACTGATCACGTGGCTGATCATGCACTGATCACGTAGCTGCCATGCACTGATCACGTGACTGATCATGCACTGATCACGTGACTGATCATGCACTGATCACGTGACTGATCATGCACTGATCACGTGACTGATCATGCACTGATCACGTGACTGATCATGCACTGATCACGTGGCTATCATGCACTGATCACGTGGCTGATCATGCACTGATCACGCAGCTACCATGTACTGTCACATGACTGATCATGCACTGATCACATGACTGATCATGCACTGATCACGTGGCTTATCATGCACTGATCATGTGACTGATCATGTGCTGATCATGTTTGGTATCATACACTGATCATGTGCCTCTGGAGGCAATGAACAAAGAGCTGAGTAGGCAGGAATCAGTCAGCAGGCAATAATCATGGAACTCAGCTCTGAGAAATCATGCTGCTCAGCTGGCAATAATCAAGCAGCTGAGCAGGCAGGAATTACGCAGCACAGCTGGCAATTGTCAAGCAGATGACAGGCAGGAATCGTGCAGCTCAGCTGGCAATTGTCAAGCAGATGAGCAGACAGTAATCACGCAGCTCAGCAGGCCCTGATCACGTGACTGAGCATGCACTGTTCACGTGGCTGATCATACACTGATCACGTGACTGATCATGCACTGATCACGTGACTGATCATGCACTGATCACGTGGCTGATCATGCACTGATCACGTGGCTGACATGCACTGATCACGTGGCTGATCATGCACTGATCACGTGGCTGATCATGCACTGATCACGTGACTGATCATGCACTGATCACGTGGCTGATCATGCACTGATCACGTGGCTATCATGCACTGATCACGTGGCTGATCATGCACTGATCACGCAGCTACCATGCACTGATCACGTGACTGATCATGCACTGATCACGTGACTGATCATGCACTGATCACGTGGCTATCATGCACTGATCACGTGGCTGATCATGCAATGATCGTAGCTACCATGTACTGGTCACGTGACTGATCATGCACTGATCACGTGACTGATCATGCACTGATCACGTGACTGATCATGCACTGATCACGTGGCTGATCATGCACTGATCACGTGGCTGATCATGCACTGATCACGTGACTGATCATGCACTGATCACGTGACTGATCATGCACTGATCACGTGGCTATCATGCACTGATCACGTGGCTGATCATGCACTGATCACGTGCCTGATCATGCACTGATCACGTGACTGATCATGCACTGATCACGTGACTGATCATGCACTGATCACGTGGCTATCATGCACTGATCACGTGGCTGATCATGCAATGATCACGAAGCTACCATGTACTGGTCACGTGACTGATCATGCACTGATCACGTGACTGATCATGCACTGATCACGTGGCTGATCATGCACTGATCACGTGGCTGATCATGCACTGATCACGTGACTGATCATGCACTGATCACGTAGCTATCATGCACTGATCACGTGGCTGATCATGCACTGATCACGTGGCTATCATGCACTGATCACGAGACTGATCATGCACTGATCACGTCTATATCATGCACTGATCACATGACTGCCCATGCACTGATCACGTGGATGATCATACACTAATCATGTGACAGATCATGCACTGATCACGTGGCTGATCATGCACTGATACCGTGACTGAGCATGGACTGATCACATGACTATCATGTAGTGATCACGTGACTTAATGGCGCTGATCATGTGACTGATCATGCGCTGATCATGTTTGCTATCATACACTGATCATGTGCCTCTGGAGGCAATAAACAAAGAGCTGAGTAGGCACGAATCAAACAGTCAGCAGGCAATAATCATGGAACTCAGCTGTGAGGAATCATGCTGCTCAGCTGGCAATAATCAAGCAGCTGAGCAGGCAGGAATTACGCAGCACAGCTGGCAATTGTCAAGCAGATGACAGGCAGGAATCGTGCAGCTCAGCTGGCAATTGTCAAGCAGATGAGCAGACAGTAATCACGCAGCTCAGCAGGCCCTGATCACGTGACTGAGCATGCACTGTTCACGTGGCTGATCATACACTGATCACGTGATGATCATGCACTGATCACTTGGATATCATGCACTGATCACGTGGCTGATCATACACTGTTCACGTGTCTGACCATGCACTGATCACGTGGCTGATCATGCACTGATCACGTGGCTGATCATGCACTGATCACGTGGCTGATCATGCACTGATCACGTGGCTGATCATGCACTGATCACGTGACTGATCATGCACTGATCATGGCTATCATGCACTGATCACGTGGCTATCATGCACTGATCACGTGGCTGATCATGCACTGATCACGTAGCTATCATGCACTGATCACGTGACTGATCATGCACTGATCACTGACTGATCATGCACTGATCACGTGACTGATCATGCACTGATCACGTGGCTATCATGCACTGATCACGTGGCTGATCATGCACTGATCACGTAGCTACCATGTACTGGTCACGTGACTGATCATGCACTGATCACGTAATTGATCATGCACTGATCACGTGGCTGATCATGCACTGATCATGTGACTGATCATGCACTGATCATGTTTGGTGTCATACACTGATCATGTGCCTCTGGAGGCAATGAACATAGAGCTGAGTAGGCAGGAATCAGTCAGCAGGCTATAATCATGGAACTCAGCTGTGAGAAATCATGCTGCTCAGCTGGCAATAATCAAGTAGATGAGCAGGCAGGAATTACGCAGCACAGGTGGCAATTGTCAAGCAGATGACAGGCAGGAATCGTGCAGCTCAGCTGGCAATTGTCAAGCAGATGAGCAGACAGTAATCACGCAGCTCAGCAGGCCCTGATCACGTGACTGATCATGCACTGATCACGTGGCTGATCATACACTGATCACGTGACTGATCATGCACTGATCACGTGGATATCATGCACTGATCACGTGGCTGATCATGCACTGATCACGTGTCTGATCATGCACTGATCACGTGACTGATCATGCACTGATCACGTGGCTGATCATGCACTGATCACGTGGCTGATCATGCACTGATCACGTGGCTGATCATGCACTGATCACGTGGCTGATCATGCACTGATCACGTGACTGATCATGCACTGATCACGTGACTGATCATGCACTGATCACGTGGCTATCATGCACTGATCACGTGGCTGATCATGCACTGATCACGTGACTGATCATGCACTGATCACTGGCTATCATGCACTGATCACGTGGCTACTGTGCACTGATCACGTGGCTGATCATGCACTGATCACGTAGCTATCATGCACTGATCACGTGACTGATCATGCACTGATCACTGACTGATCATGCACTGATCACGTGACTGATCATGCACTGATCACGTGGCTATCATGCACTGATCACGTGGCTGATCATGCACTGATCACGCAGCTACCATGCACTGATCACGTGACTGATCATGCACTGATCACATGACTGATCATGCACTGATCACGTGGCTAATCATGCACTGATCATGTGACTGATCATGCACTGATCATGTTTGGTATCATACACTGATCATGTGCCTCTGGAGGCAATGAACAAAGAGCTGAGTAGGCACGAATCAGTCAGCAGGCTATAATCATGGAACTCAGCTCTGAGAAATCATGCTGCTCAGCTGGCAATAATCAAGCAGCTGAGCAGGCAGGAATTACGCAGCACAGCTGGCAATTGTCAAGCAGATGACAGGCAGGAATCGTGCAGCTCAGCTGGCAATTGTCAAGCAGATGAGCAGACAGTAATCACGCAGCTCAGCAGGCCCTGATCACGTGACTGAGCATGCACTGTTCACGTGGCTGATCATACACTGATCACGTGACTGATCATGCACTGATCACGTGACTGATCATGCACTGATCACGTGGCTGATCATGCACTGATCACGTGGCTGATCATGCACTGATCACGTGGCTGATCATGCACTGATCACGGACTGATCATGCACTGATCACGTGGCTATCATGCACTGATACATGACTCACATGCACTGATCACGTGGCTGATCATGCACTGATCACGTGACTGATCATGCACTGATCACGTGGCTATCATGCACTACTCACGTGGCTGATCATGCAATGATCATGTAGCTACCATGTACTGGTCACGTGACTGATCATACACCCATCAGGTGACTGATCATGCACTGATCACGTGGCTGATCATGCACTGATCACGTGACTGATCATGCACTGATCACGTGACTGATCATGCACTGATCACGTGGCTATCATGCACTGATCACGTGGCTGATCATGCACTGATCACGTGGCTGATCATGCACTGATACCGTGACTGATCATGGACTGATCACATGACTATCATGTAGTGATCACGTGACTTAATGGCACTGATCATGTGACTGATCATGCACTGATCATGTTTGCTATCATACACTGATCATGTGCCTCTGGAGGCAATAAACAAAGAGCTGAGTAGGCACGAATCAAACAGTCAGCAGGCAATAATCATGGAACTCAGGTGTGAGGAATCATGCTGCTCAGCTGGCAATAATCAAGCAGCTGAGCAGGCAGGAATTACGCAGCACAGCTGGCAATTGTCAAGCAGATGAGCAGACAGTAATCATGCAGCTCAGCAGGCACTGATCACGTGACTGAGCATGCACTATCACGTGGCTGATCATGCACTGATCACGTGATGATCATGCACTGATCACGTGGATATCATGCACTGATCACGTGGCTGATCATGCACTGATCACGTGGCTGATCATGCACTGATCACGTGGCTGATCATGCACTGATCACGAACTGATCATGCACTGATCACGTGGCTATCATGCACTGATCACGTGGCTGATCATGCACTGATCACGTGGCTGATCATGCACTGATCACGTGACTGATCATGCACTGATCACGTGGCTATCATGCACTGATCACGTGGCTGATCATGCACTGATCACGTGACTGATCATGCACTGATCACGTGGCTGATCATGCACTGATCACGTAGCTATCATGCACTGATCACGTGACTGATCATGCACTGATCACGTAATCATGCACTGATCACGTGGCTGATCATGCACTGATCACGTGGCTGATCATGCACTGATCACGTGACTGATCATGCACTGATCACGTGACTGATCATGCACTGATCACGTGGCTATCATGCACTGATCACGTGGCTGATACACTGATCACGTGCTGATCATGCACTGATCACGTGGCTGATCATGCACTGATCACGTGACTGATCATGCACTGATCACGTCTGATCATGCACTGATCACGTGGCTATCATGCACTGATCACGTGGCTGTCATGAATGATCACGTAGCTACCATGTACTGGTCACGTGACTGATCATGCACTGATCACGAATGATCATGCACTGATCACGTGACTGATCATGCACTGATCACGTGACTGATCATGCACTGATCACGTGGCTATCATGCACTGCTCACGTGGCTGATCATGCAACGATCACGTAGCAACCATGTACTGGTCACGTGACTGATCATGCACTGATCACGTAATTGATCATGCACTGATCACGTGGCTGATCATGCACTGATCACGTGGCTGATCACACATGATCACGTGACTGATCATGCACTGATCACGTGGCTATCATGCACTGATCACGTGGCTATCATGCACTGATCACGTGGCTGATCATGCACTGATCACGTGACTGATCATGCACTGATCACGTGGCTGATCATGCACTGATCACGTGGCTATCATGCACTGATCACGTGGCTGATCATGCAATGATCACGTAGCTACCATGTACTGGTCACGTGACTGATCATGCACTGATCACGTGACTGATCATGCACTGATCACGTGGCTGATCATGCACTGATCACGTGGCTGATCATGCACTGATCACGTAGCTGATCATGCACTGATCACGTGACTGATCATGCACTGATCAGGTGGCTGATCATGCACTGATCACGTGGCTGATCATGCACTGATCACGTGACTGATCATGCACTGATCACGTGGCTGATCATGCACTGATCACGTGACTGATCATGCACTGATCACGTGGCTGATCATGCACTGATCACGTGACTATCATGCACTGATCACGTGGCTGATCATGCACTGATACCGTGACTGAGCATGGACTGATCACATGACTATCATGTAGTGATCACGTGACTTAATGGCGCTGATCATGTGACTGATCATGCACTGATCATGTTTGCTATCATACACTGATCATGTGCCTCTGGAGGCAATAAACAAAGAGCTGAGTAGGCACGAATCAAACAGTCAGCAGGCAATAATCATGGAACTCAGGTGTGAGGAATCATGCTGCTCAGCTGGCAATAATCAAGCAGCTGAGCAGGCAGGAATTACGCAGCACAGCTGGCAATTGTCAAGCAGATGACAGGCAGGAATCGTGCAGCTCAGCTGGCAATTGTCAAGCAGATGAGCAGACAGTAATCACGCAGCTCAGCAGGCCCTGATCACGTGACTGAGCATGCACTGTTCACGTGGCTGATCATACACTGATCACGTGATGATCATGCACTGATCACTTGGATATCATGCACTGATCACGTGGCTGATCATACACTGTTCACGTGTCTGACCATGCACTGATCACGTGGCTGATCATACACTGCTCACGTAACTGATCATGCACTGATCACGTGGCTATCATGCACTGATCACGTGGCTGAACATGCACTGTTCACGTGGCTGATCACACACCTGTCACGTGACATATCATGCACTGATCACGTGGCACTCATGCACTGATCACGTGGCTGATCATACTCTGCTCACGTAACTGATCATGCACTGATCACGTGGCTGATCATGCACTGATCACGTGGCTGATCATGCACTGATCACGTGACTATCATGCACTGATCACGTGGCATCATGCACTGATCACGTGGCTGATCATGCACTGATCACGTGACTGATCATGCACTGATCACGTGGCTATCATGCACTGATCACGTGGCTGATCATGCACTGATCACGTGGCTGATCATGCACTGATCACGTGACTATCATGCACTGATCACGTGGCATCATGCACTGATCACGTGGCTGATCATACACTGATCACGTAACTCATGCACACATCACGTGGCTATCATGCACTGATCACGTGGCTGTCATGCAATGATCACGTAGCAACCATATACTGGTCACGTGACTGATCATGCACTGATCACGTAAATGATCATGCACTGATCACGTGACTGATCATGCACTGATCACGTGACTGATCATGCACTGATCACGTGGCTATCATGCACTGCTCACGTGGCTGATCATGCAACGATCACGTAGCAACCATGTACTGGTCACGTGACTGATCATGCACTGATCACGTAACTGATCATGCACTGATCACGTGGCTCATCATGCACTGATCACGTGGCTGATCACACATGATCACGTGACTGATCATGCACTGATCACGTGGCTATCATGCACTGATCACGTGGCTGTCATGCACTGATCACGTGGATATCATGCACTGATCACGTGGCTGATCACACACTATCACATGACTGATCATGCACTGATCACGTGGCTATCATGCACTGATCACGTGGCTATCATGCACTGATCACGTGGCTGATCATGCAATGATCACGTAGCTACCATGTACTGGTCACGTGACTGATCATGCACTGATCACGTAATTGATCATGCACTGATCATGTGGCTGATCATGCACTGATCACGTGGCTGATCATACACTGATCACATAACTGATCATGCACTGATCACGTGACTGATCATGCACTGATCACGTGGCTATCATGCACTGATCACTTGGCTGACATACACTGATCACGTGCCTGGTCATGCACTGATCACGTGGCTGATCATGCACTGATCACGTGACTGATCATGCACTGATCACGTGTCTGATCATGCACTGATCACGTGGCTATCATGCACTGATCACGTGGCTGATCATGCATGATCACGCAGCTACCATGTACTGGTCACATGACTGATCATGCACTGATCACGTGACTGATCATGCACTGATCACGTGGCTATCATGCACTACTCACGTGGCTGATCATGCAATGATCATGTAGCTACCATGTACAGGTCACGTGAATGATCATACACCCATCAGGTGACTGATCATGCACTGATCACGTGGCTATCATGCACTGATCACGTGACTGATCATGCACTGATCACGTGGATGATCATACACTAATCATGTGACAGATCATGCACTGATCACGTGGCTGATCATGCACTGATACCGTGACTGAGCATGGACTGATCACATGACTATCATGTAGTGATCACGTGACTTAATGGCGCTGATCATGTGACTGATCATGCGCTGATCATGTTTGCTATCATACACTGATCATGTGCCTCTGGAGGCAATAAACAAAGAGCTGAGTAGGCACGAATCAAACAGTCAGCAGGCAATAATCATGGAACTCAGCTGTGAGGAATCATGCTGCTCAGCTGGCAATAATCAAGCAGCTGAGCAGGCAGGAATTACGCAGCACAGCTGGCAATTGTCAAGCAGATGACAGGCAGGAATCGTGCAGCTCAGCTGGCAATTGTCAAGCAGATGAGCAGACAGTAATCACGCAGCTCAGCAGGCCCTGATCACGTGACTGAGCATGCACTGTTCACGTGGCTGATCATACACTGATCACGTGACTGATCATGCACTGATCACGTGGCTGATCATGCACTGATCACGTGACTGATCATGCACTGATCACGTGGCTGATCATGCACTGATCACGTGGCTGATCATGCACTGATCACGTGGCTGATCATGCACTGTCACGTGACTATCATGCACTGATCACGTGGCATCATGCACTGATCACGTGGCTGATCATACACTGATCACGTGACTGATCATGCACTGATCACGTGGCTGATCATGCACTGATCACGTGGCTGATCACACACTGATCACGTGACTATCATGCACTGATCACGTGGCATCATGCACTGATCACGTGGCTGATCATGCACTGATCACGTGACTGATCATGCACTGATCACGTGGCTATCATGCACTGATCACGTGGCTGATCATGCACTGATCACGTGGCTGATCATGCACTGTCACGTGACTGATCATGCACTGATCACGTGGCATCATGCACTGATCACGTGGCTGATCATGCACTGATCACGTAACTCATGCACTGATCACGTGGCTATCATGCACTGATCACGTGGCTGATCATGCAATGATCACGTAGCAACCATATACTGGTCACGTGACTGATCATGCACTGATCACGTAACTGATCATGCACTGATCACGTGACTGATCATGCACTGATCACGTGACTGATCATGCACTGATCACGTGGCTATCATGCACTGATCACGTGGCTGATCATGCACTGATCACGTAGCAACCATGCACTGATCACGTGACTGATCATGCACTGATCACGTAACTGATCATGCACTGATCACGTGGCTATCATGCACTGATCACGTGGCTGATCATGCATGATCACGCACCTATCATGCACTGATCACGTGACTGATCATGCACTGATCACGTGACTGATCATGCACTGATCACGTGGCTATCATGCACTGATCACGTGGCTGATCATGCAATGATCACGTAGCTACCATGTACTGGTCACGTGACTGATCATGCACTGATCACGTGACTGATCATGCACTGATCACGTGGCTGATCATGCACTGATCACGTGACTGATCATGCACTGATCACGTCTATATCATGCACTGATCACATGACTGATCATGCACTGATCACGTGGATGATCATGCACTGATCACGTGACTGATCATGCACTGATCACGTGGCTGATCATGCACTGATCACGTGACTGATCATGCACTGATCACGTGGCTATCATGCACTGATCACGTGGCTATCATGCACTGATCACGTGGCTGATCATGCACTGATCACGTGGCTGATCATGCACTGATCACGTGGCTGATCATGCACTGATCACGTGACTGATCATGCACTGATCACGTGGCTATCATGCACTGCTCACGTGGCTGATCATGCATGATCACGTAGCTACCATGTACTGGTCACGTGACTGATCATGCACTGATCACGTGACTGATCATGCACTGATCACGTGGCTATCATGCACTGATCACGTGGCTGATCACACATGATCACGTGACTGATCATGCACTGATCACGTGCTGATCATGCACTGATCACGTGACTGATCATGCACTGATCACGTGGCTATCATGCACTGATCACGAGACTGATCATGCACTGATCACGTCTATATCATGCACTGATCACATGACTGCCCATGCACTGATCACGTGGATGATCATACACTAATCATGTGACAGATCATGCACTGATCACGTGGCTGATCATGCACTGATACCGTGACTGAGCATGGACTGATCACATGACTATCATGTAGTGATCACGTGACTTAATGGCGCTGATCATGTGACTGATCATGCGCTGATCATGTTTGCTATCATACACTGATCATGTGCCTCTGGAGGCAATAAACAAAGAGCTGAGTAGGCACGAATCAAACAGTCAGCAGGCAATAATCATGGAACTCAGGTGTGAGGAATCATGCTGCTCAGCTGGCAATAATCAAGCAGCTGAGCAGGCAGGAATTACGCAGCACAGCTGGCAATTGTCAAGCAGATGACAGGCAGGAATCGTGCAGCTCAGCTGGCAATTGTCAAGCAGATGAGCAGACAGTAATCACGCAGCTCAGCAGGCCCAGATCACGTGACTGAGCATGCACTGTTCACGTGGCTGATCATACACTGATCACGTGATGATCATGCACTGATCACTTGGATATCATGCACTGATCACGTGGCTGATCATACACTGTTCACGTGTCTGACCATGCACTGATCACGTGGCTGATCATACACTGCTCACGTAACTGATCATGCACTGATCACGTGGCTATCATGCACTGATCACGTGGCTGAACATGCACTGTTCACGTGGCTGATCACACACCTGTCACGTGACATATCATGCACTGATCACGTGGCACTCATGCACTGATCACGTGGCTGATCATACTCTGCTCACGTAACTGATCATGCACTGATCACGTGGCTGATCATGCACTGATCACGTGGCTGATCATGCACTGATCACGTGACTATCATGCACTGATCACGTGGCATCATGCACTGATCACGTGGCTGATCATGCACTGATCACGTGACTGATCATGCACTGATCACGTGGCTATCATGCACTGATCACGTGGCTGATCATGCACTGATCACGTGGCTGATCATGCACTGATCACGTGACTATCATGCACTGATCACGTGGCATCATGCACTGATCACGTGGCTGATCATGCACTGATCACGTGACTCATGCACTGATCACGTGGCTATCATGCACTGATCACGTGGCTGTCATGCAATGATCACGTAGCAACCATATACTGATCACGTGACTGATCATGCACTGATCACGTGATCATGCACTGATCACGTGACTGATCATGCACTGATCACGTGACTGATCATGCACTGATCACGTGGCTATCATGCACTGATCACGTGGCTGATCATGCACGATCACGTAGCTACCATGTACTGGTCACGTGACTGATCATGCACTGATCACGTAATTGATCATGCACTGATCACGTGGCTGATCATGCACTGATCACGTGGCTGATCATGCATGATCACGCACTATCATGTACTGATCACATGACTGATCATGCACTGATCACGTGACTGATCATGCACTGATCACGTGGCTATCATGCACTGATCACGTGGCTGATCATGCACTGATCATGTAGCTACCATGCACTGGTCACGTGACTGATCATGCACTGATCACGTGACTGATCATGCACTGATCACGTGGCTATCATGCACTGATCACGTGACTGATCATGCACTGATCACGTCTATATCATGCACTGATCACGTGACTGATCATGCACTGATCACGTGGCTGATCATGCACTGATCACGTGACTGATCATGCACTGATCACGTGGCTGATCATGCACTGATCACGTGACTGATCATGCACTGATCACGTGGCTATCATGCACTGATCACGTGGCTATCATGCACTGATCACGTGGCTGATCATGCACTGATCACGTGGCTGATCATGCACTGATCACGTGGCTGATCATGCACTGATCACGTGACTGATCATGCACTGATCACGTGGCTATCATGCACTGCTCACGTGGCTGATCATGCACTGATCACGTAGCTACCATGTACTGGTCACGTGACTGATCATGCACTGATCACGTGACTGATCATGCACTGATCACGTGGCTATCATGCACTGATCACGTGGCTGATCACACATGATCACGTGACTGATCATGCACTGATCACGTGGCTGATCATGCACTGATCACGTGGCTGATCATGCACTGATCACGTGGCTATCATGCACTGATCACGTGACTGATCATGCACTGATCACGTCTATATCATGCACTGATCACATGACTGCCCATGCACTGATCACGTGGATGATCATACACTAATCTTGTGACAGATCATGCACTGATCACGTGGCTGATCATGCACTGATACCGTGACTGAGCATGGACTGATCACATGACTATCATGTAGTGATCACGTGACTTAATGGCGCTGATCATGTGACTGATCATGCGCTGATCATGTTTGCTATCATACACTGATCATGTGCCTCTGGAGGCAATAAACAAAGAGCTGAGTAGGCACGAATCAAACAGTCAGCAGGCAATAATCATGGAACTCAGGTGTGAGGAATCATGCTGCTCAGCTGGCAATAATCAAGCAGCTGAGCAGGCAGGAATTACGCAGCACAGCTGGCAATTGTCAAGCAGATGACAGGCAGGAATCGTGCAGCTCAGCTGGCAATTGTCAAGCAGATGAGCAGACAGTAATCACGCAGCTCAGCAGGCCCTGATCACGTGACTGAGCATGCACTGTTCACGTGGCTGATCATACACTGATCACGTGATGATCATGCACTGATCACTTGGATATCATGCACTGATCACGTGGCTGATCATACACTGTTCACGTGTCTGACCATGCACTGATCACGTGGCTGATCATACACTGCTCACGTAACTGATCATGCACTGATCACGTGGCTATCATGCACTGATCACGTGGCTGAACATGCACTGTTCACGTGGCTGATCACACACCTGTCACGTGACTATCATGCACTGATCACGTGGCACTCATGCACTGATCACGTGGCTGATCATACACTGATCACGTAACTGATCATGCACTGATCACGTGGCTGATCATGCACTGATCACGTGGCTGATCATGCACTGATCACGTGACTGATCATGCACTGATCACGTGGCATCATGCACTGATCACGTGGCTGATCATGCACTGATCACGTGACTGATCATGCACTGATCACGTGGCTATCATGCACTGATCACGTGGCTGATCATGCACTGATCACGTGGCTGATCACACACTGTCACGTGACTATCATGCACTGATCACGTGGCATCATGCACTGATCACGTGGCTGATCATGCACTGATCACGTAACTCATGCACACATCACGTGGCTATCATGCACTGATCACGTGGCTGTCATGCAATGATCACGTAGCTACCATATACTGGTCACGTGACTGATCATGCACTGATCACGTGACTGATCATGCACTGATCACGTGACTGATCATGCACTGATCACGTGACTGATCATGCACTGATCACGTGGCTATCATGCACTGATCACGTGGCTGATCATGCACTGATCACGTAGCAACCATGTACTGATCACGTGACTGATCATGCACTGATCACGTAATTGATCATGCACTGATCACGTGGCTGATCATGCACTGATCACGTGGCTGATCATGCATGATCACGCACCATGCACTGATCACGTGACTGATCATGCACTGATCACGTGACTGATCATGCACTGATCACGTGGCTATCATGCACTGATCACGTGGCTGATCATGCACTGATCATGTAGCTATCATGTACTGATCACGTGACTGATCATGCACTGATCACGTGACTGATCATGCACTGATCACGTGGCTATCATGCACTGATCACGTGACTGATCATGCACTGATCACGTCTATATCATGCACTGATCACGTGACTGATCATGCACTGATCACGTGGATGATCATGCACTGATCATGTGACTGATCATGCACTGATCACGTGGCTGATCATGCACTGATCACGTGACTGATCATGCACTGATCACGTGGCTATCATGCACTGATCACGTGGCTATCATGCACTGATCACGTGGCTGATCATGCACTGATCACGTGGCTGATCATGCACTGATCACGTGGCTGATCATGCACTGATCACGACTGATCATGCACTGATCACGTGGCTATCATGCACTGCTCACGTGGCTGATCATGCACTGATCACGTAGCTACCATGTACTGGTCACGTGACTGATCATGCACTGATCACGTGACTGATCATGCACTGATCACGTGGCTATCATGCACTGATCACGTGGCTGATCATGCACATGATCACGTGACTGATCATGCACTGATCACGTGGCTGATCATGCACTGATCACGTGACTGATCATGCACTGATCACGTGGCTATCATGCACTGATCACGAGACTGATCATGCACTGATCACGTCTATATCATGCACTGATCACATGACTGCCCATGCACTGATCACGTGGATGATCATACACTAATCATGTGACAGATCATGCACTGATCACGTGGCTGATCATGCACTGATACCGTGACTGAGCATGGACTGATCACATGACTATCATGTAGTGATCACGTGACTTAATGGCGCTGATCATGTGACTGATCATGCGCTGATCATGTTTGCTATCATACACTGATCATGTGCCTCTGGAGGCAATAAACAAAGAGCTGAGTAGGCACGAATCAAACAGTCAGCAGGCAATAATCATGGAACTCAGGTGTGAGGAATCATGCTGCTCAGCTGGCAATAATCAAGCAGCTGAGCAGGCAGGAATTACGCAGCACAGCTGGCAATTGTCAAGCAGATGACAGGCAGGAATCGTGCAGCTCAGCTGGCAATTGTCAAGCAGATGAGCAGACAGTAATCACGCAGCTCAGCAGGCCCAGATCACGTGACTGAGCATGCACTGTTCACGTGGCTGATCATACACTGATCACGTGATGATCATGCACTGATCACTTGGATATCATGCACTGATCACGTGGCTGATCATACACTGTTCACGTGTCTGACCATGCACTGATCACGTGGCTGATCATACACTGCTCACGTAACTGATCATGCACTGATCACGTGGCTATCATGCACTGATCACGTGGCTGAACATGCACTGTTCACGTGGCTGATCACACACCTGTCACGTGACATATCATGCACTGATCACGTGGCACTCATGCACTGATCACGTGGCTGATCATACTCTGCTCACGTAACTCATGCACACATCACGTGGCTATCATGCACTGCTCACGTGGCTCGTCATGGAATGATCACGTAGCTACCATATACTGGTCACGTGACTGATCATGCAGATCACGTAAATGATCATGCACTGTTCACGTGACTGATCATGTACTGATCACGTGACTGATCATGCACTGATCACGTGGCTATCATGCACTGCTCACGTGGCTGATCATGCAACGATCACGTAGCAACCATGTACTGGTCACGTGACTGATCATGCACTGATCACGTAATTGATCCTGCACTGATCACGTGGCTCATCATGCACTGATCACGTGGCTGATCACACATGTATCACGTGACTGATCATGCACTGATCACGTGGCTCTCATGCACTGATCACGTGGCTATCATGCACTGATCACGTGGCTGATCATGCACTGATCACGTGGCTACCATGTACTGGTCACGTGACTGATCATGCACTGATCACGTGACTGATCATGCACTGATCACGTGGCTATCATGCACTGATCACGTGGCTGATCATGCAATGATCATGTAGCTACCATGTACTGGTCACGTGAATGATCATACACCCATCAGGTGACTGATCATGCACTGATCACGTGGCTATCATGCACTGATCACGTGACTGATCATGCACTGATCACGTCTATATCATGCACTGATCACATGACTGCCATGCACTGATCACGTGGATGATCATACACTAATCATGTGACAGATCATGCACTGATCACGTGGCTGATCATGCACTGATACCGTGACTGAGCATGGACTGATCACATGACTATCATGTAGTGATCACGTGACTTAATGGCGCTGATCATGTGACTGATCATGCACTGATCATGTTTGCTATCATACACTGATCATGTGCCTCTGGAGGCAATAAACAAAGAGCTGAGTAGGCACGAATCAAACAGTCAGCAGGCAATAATCATGGAACTCAGGTGTGAGGAATCATGCTGCTCAGCTGGCAATAATCAAGCAGCTGAGCAGGCAGGAATTACGCAGCACAGCTGGCAATTGTCAAGCAGATGACAGGCAGGATCATGCACTGATCACGTGGCTGATCATACACTGATCACGTGACTCATCATGCACTGATCACGTGACTATCATGCACTGATCACGTGGCTGATCATGCACTGATCACGTGGCTGATCATGCACTGATCACGTGACTGATCATGCACTGATCACGTGGCTGATCATGCACTGATCACGTGGCTGATCATGCACTGATCACGTGGCTGATCATGCACTGATCACGTGGCTGATCATGCACTGATCACGTGCTGATCATGCACTGATCACGTGGCTGATCATGCACTGATCACGTGGCTATCATGCACTGATCACGTGGCTGATCATGCACTGATCACGTGACTGATCATGCACTGATCACGTGACTGATCATGCACTGATCACGTGGCTATCATGCACTGATCACGTGGCTGATCATGCACTGATCACGTGACTGATCATGCACTGATCACGTGACTGATCATGCACTGATCACGTGGCTATCATGCACTGATCACGTGGCTGATCATGCACTGATCACGTGACTGATCATGCACTGATCACGTGACTGATCATGCACTGATCACGTGACTGATCATGCACTGATCACGTGGCTGATCATGCACTGATCACGTGGCTGATCATGCACTGATCACGTGACTGATCATGCACTGATCACGTGACTGATCATGCACTGATCAGTGGCTATCATGCACTGATCACGTGGCTGATCATGCACTGATCACGTGACTGATCATGCACTGATCACTGGCTATCATGCACTGATCACGTGGCTATCATGCACTGATCACGTGGCTGATCATGCACTGATCACGTGACTGATCATGCACTGATCACGTGGCTATCATGCACTGATCACGTGACTGATCATGCACTGATCACGTGGATGATCATGCACTGATCACGTGACTGATCATGCACTGATCACGTGGCTATCATGCACTGATCACGTGGCTGATCATGCACTGATCACGTAGCTATCATGCACTGATCACGTGACTGATCATGCACTGATCACGTAATTGATCATGCACTGATCACGTGACTGATCATGCACTGATCACGTGGTGATCATGCACTGATCACGTGACTGATCATGCACTGATCACGTGGCTATCATGCACTGATCACGTGGCTGATCATGCACTGATCACGTGGCTATCATGCACTGATCACGTGACTGATCATGCACTGATCACGTGGCTGATCATGCACTGATCACGTGGCTGATCATGCACTGATCACGTGGCTGATCATGCACTGATCACGTGACTGATCATGCACTGATCACGTGACTGATCATGCACTGATCACGTGGCTATCATGCACTATCACGTGGCTGATCATGCAATGATCATGTAGCTACCATGTACTGATCACGTGACTGATCATACACTGATCAGGTGATGATCATGCACTGATCACGTGGCTGATCATGCACTGATCACGTGACTGATCATGCACTGATCACGTGACTGATCATGCACTGATCACGTGGCTATCATGCACTGATCACGTGGCTGATCATGCACTGATCACGTGGCTGATCATGCACTGATACGTGACTGAGCATGGACTGATCACATGACTATCATGCACTGATCACGTGACTTAATGCACTGATCATGTGACTGATCATGCACTGATCATGTTTGCTATCATACACTGATCATGTGCCTCTGGAGGCAATAAACAATGAGCTGAGTAGGCACGAATCAAACAGTCAGCAGGCAATAATCATGGAACTCAGCTGTGAGGAATCATGCTGCTCAGCTGGCAATAATCAAGCAGCTGAGCAGGCAGGAATTACGCAGCACAGCTGGCAATTGTCAAGCAGATGACAGGCAGGAATCGTGCAGCTCAGCTGGCAATTGTCAAGCAGATGAGCAGACAGTAATCACGCAGCTCAGCAGGCCCTGATCACGTGACTGATCATGCACTGATCACGTGGCTGATCATACACTGATCACGTGATGATCATGCACTGATCACGTGGATATCATGCACTGATCACGTGGCTGATCATGCACTGATCACGTGGCTGATCATGCACTGATCACGTGACTGATCATGCACTGATCACGTGACTGATCATGCACTGATCACGTGGCTATCATGCACTGATCACGTGGCTGATCATGCACTGATCACGTGCCAGATCATGCACACATCACATGACTGATCATGCACTGATCACGTGACTGATCATGCACTGATCACGTGGCTATCATGCACTACTCACGTGGCTGATCATGCAATGATCATGTAGCTACCATGTACTGGTCACGTGAATGATCATACACCCATCAGGTGACTGATCATGCACTGATCACGTGGCTATCATGCACTGATCACGTGACTGATCATGCACTGATCACGTGCCTGATCATGCACTGATCACGTGACTGATCATGCACTGATCACGTGGCTGATCATGCACTGATCACGTGGCTGATCATGCACTGATCACGTGGCTGATCATGCACTGATACCGTGACTGAGCATGGACTGATCACATGACTATCAGTGATCACGTGACTTAATGGCGCTGATCATGTGACTGATCATGCACTGATCATGTTTGCTATCATACACTGATCATGTGCCTCTGGAGGCAATAAACAAAGAGCTGAGTAGGCACGAATCAAACAGTCAGCAGGCAATAATCATGGAACTCAGCTGTGAGGAATCATGCTGCTCAGCTGGCAATAATCAAGCAGCTGAGCAGGCAGGAATTACGCAGCACAGCTGGCAATTGTCAAGCAGATGACAGGCAGGAATCGTGCAGCTCAGCTGGCAATTGTCAAGCAGATGAGCAGACAGTAATCACGCAGCTCAGCAGGCCCTGATCACGTGACTGAGCATGCACTGTTCACGTGGCTGATCATACACTGATCACGTGATGATCATGCACTGATCACTTGGATATCATGCACTGATCACGTGGCTGATCATACACTGTTCACGTGTCTGACCATGCACTGATCACGTGGCTGATCATACACTGCTCACGTAACTGATCATGCACTGATCACGTGGCTGATCATGCACTGATCACGTGGCTGATCACACACTGTCACGTGACATATCATGCACTGATCACGTGACTGATCATGCACTGATCACGTGGCTGATCATGCACTGATCACGACTGATCATGCACTGATCACGTGGCTGATCATGCACTGATCACGTGACTGATCATGCACTGATCACGTGACTGATCATGCACTGATCACGTAACTGATCATGCACTGATCACGTGGCTGATCATGCACTGATCACGTGACTGATCATGCACTGATCACGTGACTGATCATGCACTGATCACGTGGCAATCATGCACTGATCACGTGGCTGATCATGCACTGATCACGTGACTGATCATGCACTGATCACTGGCTATCATGCACTGATCACGTGGCTATCATGCACTGATCACGTGACTGATCATGCACTGATCACGTGACTGATCATGCACTGATCACGTCTATATCATGCACTGATCACGTGACTGTCATGCACTGATCACGTGGATGATCATGCACTGATCACGTGACTGATCATGCACTGATCACGTGGCTATCATGCACTGATCACGTGGCTGATCATGCAATGATCACGTAGCTACCATGTACTGGTCACGTGACTGATCATGCACTGATCACGTGACTGATCATGCACTGATCACGTGGCTATCATGCACTGATCACGTGGCTGATCATGCACTGATCACGTAGCTACCATGCACTGATCACGTGACTGATCATGCACTGATCACGTAACTGATCATGCACTGATCACGTGGCTGATCATGCACTGATCACGTGGCTGATCATGCACTGATCACGTGACTGATCATGCACTGATCACGTGACTGATCATGCACTGATCACGTGGCTATCATGCACTGATCACGTGGCTGATCATGCACTGATCACGTGCCTGATCATGCACTGATCACATGACTGATCATGCACTGATCACGTGACTGATCATGCACTGATCACGTGGCTATCATGCACTACTCACGTGGCTGATCATGCAATGATCATGTAGCTACCATGTACAGGTCACGTGAATGATCATACACCCATCAGGTGACTGATCATGCACTGATCACGTGGCTATCATGCACTGATCACGTGGCTGATCATGCACTGATCACTGTCTGATCATGCACTGATCACGTGACTGATCATGCACTGATCACGTGGCTGATCATAACTGATCACGTGGCAGATCATGCACTGATCACGTGGCTGATCATGCACTGATACCGTGACTGAGCATGGACTGATCACATGACTATCATGTAGTGATCACGTGACTTAATGGCGCTGATCATGTGACTGATCATGCGCTGATCATGTTTGCTATCATACACTGATCATGTGCCTCTGGAGGCAATAAACAAAGAGCTGAGTAGGCACGAATCAAACAGTCAGCAGGCAATAATCATGGAACTCAGCTGTGAGGAATCATGCTGCTCAGCTGGCAATAATCAAGCAGCTGAGCAGGCAGGAATTACGCAGCACAGCTGGCAATTGTCAAGCAGATGACAGGCAGGAATCGTGCAGCTCAGCTGGCAATTGTCAAGCAGATGAGCAGACAGTAATCACGCAGCTCAGCAGGCCCTGATCACGTGACTGAGCATGCACTGTTCACGTGGCTGATCATACACTGATCACGTGATGATCATGCACTGATCACTTGGATATCATGCACTGATCACGTGGCTGATCATACACTGTTCACGTGTCTGACCATGCACTGATCACGTGGCTGATCATACACTGCTCACGTAACTGATCATGCACTGATCACGTGGCTATCATGCACTGATCACGTGGCTGAACATGCACTGTTCACGTGGCTGATCACACACCTGTCACGTGACATATCATGCACTGATCACGTGGCACTCATGCACTGATCACGTGGCTGATCATACTCTGCTCACGTAACTCATCATGCACACATCACGTGGCTATCATGCACTGCTCACGTGGCTCGTCATGGAATGATCACGTAGCTACCATATACTGGTCACGTGACTGATCATGCACAGATCACGTAAATGATCATGCACTGTTCACGTGACTGATCATGTACTGATCACGTGACTGATCATGCACTGATCACGTGGCTATCATGCTCTGCTCACGTGGCTGATCATGCAACGATCACGTAGCAACCATGTACTGGTCACGTGACTGATCATGCACTGATCACGTAATTGATCCTGCACTGATCACGTGGCTCATCATGCACTGATCACGTGGCTGATCACACATGTATCACGTGACTGATCATGCACTGATCACGTGGCTCTCATGCACTGATCACGTGGCTATCATGCACTGATCACGTGGATATCATGCACTGATCACGTGGCTGATCACACGTATCACATGACTGATCATGCACTGATCACGTGGCTATCATGCACTGATCACGTGGCTATCATGCACTGATCACGTGGCTGATCATGCAATGATCACGTAGCTACCATGCACTGGTCACGTGACTGATCATGCACTGATCACGTAATTGATCATGCACTGATCACGTGGCTGATCATGCACTGATCACGTGGCTGATCACACTGATCACGTGACTGATCATGCACTGATCACGTGACTGATCATGCACTGATCACGTGGCTATCATGCACTGATCACGTGGTGATCATGCACTGATCACGTGGCTGATCACACTGATCACGTGACTGATCATGCACTGATCACGTGACTGATCATGCACTGATCACGTGGCTGATCATGCACTGATCACACAGCTACCATGTACTGGTCACGTGACTGATCATGCACTGATCACATGACTGATCATGCACTGATCACGTGGCTTATCATGCACTGATCATGTGACTGATCATGCACTGATCATGTTTGGTATCATACACTGATCATGTGCCTCTGGAGGCAATGAACATAGAGCTGAGTAGGCAGGAATCAGTCAGCAGGCAATAATCATGGAACTCAGCTCTGAGGAATCATGCTGCTCAGCTGGCAATAATCAAGTAGCTGAGCAGGCAGGAATTACGCAGCACAGCTGGCAATTGTCAAGCAGATGACAGGCAGGAATCGTGCAGCTCAGCTGGCAATTGTCAAGCAGATGAGCAGACAGTAATCACGCAGCTCAGCAGGCCCTGATCACGTGACTGAGCATGCACTGTCACGTGGCTGATCACACACTGATCACGTGACTGATCATGCACTGATCACGTGACTGATCATGCACTGATCACGTGGCTGATCATGCACTGATCACGTGGCTGATCATGCACTGATCACGTGACTGATCATGCACTGATCACGGGCTATCATGCACTGATCACGTGACTGATCATGCACTGATCACGTGGCTGATCATGCACTGATCACGTGACTGATCATGCACTGATCACGTGACTGATCATGCACTGATCACGTGGCTATCATGCACTATCACGTGGCTGATCATGCACTGATCACGTAGCTACCATGCACTGGTCACGTGACTGATCATGCACTGATCACGTGACTGATCATGCACTGATCACGTGGCTGATCATGCACTGATCACGTGACTGATCATGCACTGATCACGTCTATATCATGCACTGATCACATGACTGATCATGCACTGATCACGTGGATGATCATGCACTGATCACGTGACTGATCATGCACTGATCACGTGGCTGATCACTGCGTATCACATGACTGATCATGCACTGATCACGTGGCTGATCATGCACTGATCACGTGGCTATCATGCACTGATCACGTGGCTGATCATGCACTGATCACGTGACTGATCATGCACTGATCACGTGGCTGATCATGCACTGATCACGTGACTGATCATGCACTGATCACGTGGCTATCATGCACTGATCACGTGGCTGATCATGCACTGATCACGTGGCTGATCATGCACTGATCACGTGATGATCATGCACTGATCACGGCATCATGCACTGATCACGTGGCTGATCATGCACTGATCACGTGACTGATCATGCACTGATCACGTGGCTGATCATGCACTGATCACGTGGCTGATCATGCACTGATCACGTGACTATCATGCACTGATCACGTGGCATCATGCACTGATCACGTGGCTGATCATGCACTGATCACGTGACTGATCATGCACTGATCACGTGGCTATCATGCACTGATCACGTGGCTGATCATGCACTGATCACGTGGCTGATCATGCACTGATCACGTGACTGATCATGCACTGATCACGTGGCATCATGCACTGATCACGTGGCTGATCATGCACTGATCACGTGGCTGATCATGCCATGATCACGTAGCTATCATGCACTGATCACGTGACTGATCATGCACTGATCACGTGACTGATCATGCACTGATCACGTGGCTATCATGCACTGATCACGTGGCTGATCATGCACTGATCATGTAGCTATCATGCACTGATCACGTGAATGACCATACTGATCACGTGACTGATCATGCACTGATCACGTGGCTATCATGCACTGATCACGACTGATCATGCACTGATCACGTACTGATCATGCACTGATCACGTGACTGATCATGCACTGATCACGTGGCTGATCATGCACTGATCACGTGACTGATCATGCACTGATCACGTGGCTGATCATGCACTGATCACGTGACTGATCATGCACTGATCACGTGGCTATCATGCACTGATCACGTGGCTATCATGCACTGATCACGTGGCTGATCATGCACTGATCACGTCTGATCATGCACTGATCACGTGGCTGATCATGCACTGATCACGTAACTGATCATGCACTGATCACGTGGCTATCATGCACTGATCACGTGGCTGATCATGCACTGATCACGTGGCTGATCACACACTGTCACGTGATTATCATGCACTGATCACGTGGCATCATGCACTGATCACGTGGCTGATCATACACTGCTCACGATCATGCACTGATCACGTGGCTATCATGCACTGATCACGGCTGATCATGCACTGATCACGTGGCTATCATATACTGGTCACGTGACTGATCATGCACTGATCACGTGGCTGATCATGCACTGATCACGTGACTGATCATGCACTGATCACGTGACTGATCATGCACTGATCACGTGGCTATCATGCACTGCTCACGTGGCTGATCATGCATGATCACGTAGCTACCATGTACTGGTCACGTGACTGATCATGCACTGATCACGTGACTGATCATGCACTGATCACGTGGCTATCATGCACTGATCACGTGGCTGATCACACATGATCACGTGACTGATCATGCACTGATCACGTGGCTGATCATGCACTGATCACGTGACTGATCATGCACTGATCACGTGGCTATCATGCACTGATCACGAGACTGATCATGCACTGATCACGTCTATATCATGCACTGATCACATGACTGCCCATGCACTGATCACGTGGATGATCATACACTAATCTTGTGACAGATCATGCACTGATCACGTGGCTGATCATGCACTGATACCGTGACTGAGCATGGACTGATCACATGACTATCATGTAGTGATCACGTGACTTAATGGCGCTGATCATGTGACTGATCATGCGCTGATCATGTTTGCTATCATACACTGATCATGTGCCTCTGGAGGCAATAAACAAAGAGCTGAGTAGGCACGAATCAAACAGTCAGCAGGCAATAATCATGGAACTCAGTGTGAGGAATCATGCTGCTCAGCTGGCAATAATCAAGCAGCTGAGCAGGCAGGAATTACGCAGCACAGCTGGCAATTGTCAAGCAGATGACAGGCAGGAATCGTGCAGCTCAGCTGGCAATTGTCAAGCAGATGAGCAGACAGTAATCACGCAGCTCAGCAGGCCCAGATCACGTGACTGAGCATGCACTGTTCACGTGGCTGATCATACACTGATCACGTGATGATCATGCACTGATCACTTGGATATCATGCACTGATCACGTGGCTGATCATACACTGTTCACGTGTCTGACCATGCACTGATCACGTGGCTGATCATACACTGCTCACGTAACTGATCATGCACTGATCACGTGGCTATCATGCACTGATCACGTGGCTGAACATGCACTGTTCACGTGGCTGATCACACACCTGTCACGTGACATATCATGCACTGATCACGTGGCACTCATGCACTGATCACGTGGCTGATCATACTCTGCTCACGTAATCATGCACACATCACGTGGCTATCATGCACTGCTCACGTGGCTCGTCATGGAATGATCACGTGCTACCATATACTGGTCACGTGACTGATCATGCAAAGATCACGTAAATGATCATGCACTGTTCACGTGACTGATCATGTACTGATCACGTGACTGATCATGCACTGATCACGTGGCTATCATGCTCTGCTCACGTGGCTGATCATGCAACGATCACGTAGCAACCATGTACTGGTCACGTGACTGATCATGCACTGATCACGTAATTGATCATGCACTGATCACGTGGCTCATCATGCACTGATCACGTGGCTGATCACACATGTATCACGTGACTGATCATGCACTGATCACGTGGCTCTCATGCACTGATCACGTGGCTGTCATGCACTGATCACGTGGATATCATGCACTGATCACGTGGCTGATCACACACGTATCACGTGACTGATCATGCACTGATCACGTGGCTATCATGCACTGATCACGTGGCTATCATGCACTGATCACGTGGCTGATCATGCAATGATCACAGCTACCATGTACTGGTCACATGACTGATCATGCACTGATCACGTGACTGATCATGCACTGATCACGTGGCTATCATGCACTACTCACGTGGCTGATCATGCAATGATCATGTAGCTACCATGCACATGTCACGTGAATGATCATACACCCATCAGGTGACTGATCATGCACTGATCACGTGGCTATCATGCACTGATCACGTGACTGATCATGCACTGATCACGTCTATATCATGCACTGATCACATGACTGCCATGCACTGATCACGTGGATGATCATACACTAATCTTGTGACAGATCATGCACTGATCACGTGGCTGATCATGCACTGATACCGTGACTGAGCATGGACTGATCACATGACTATCATGTAGTGATCACGTGACTTAATGGCGCTGATCATGTGACTGATCATGCGCTGATCATGTTTGCTATCATACACTGATCATGTGCCTCTGGAGGCAATAAACAAAGAGCTGAGTAGGCACGAATCAAACAGTCAGCAGGCAATAATCATGGAACTCAGCTGTGAGGAATCATGCTGCTCAGCTGGCAATAATCAAGCAGCTGAGCAGGCAGGAATTACGCAGCACAGCTGGCAATTGTCAAGCAGATGACAGGCAGGAATCGTGCAGCTCAGCTGGCAATTGTCAAGCAGATGAGCAGACAGTAATCACGCAGCTCAGCAGGCCCAGATCACGTGACTGAGCATGCACTGTTCACGTGGCTGATCATACACTGATCACGTGTCTGATCATGCACTGATCACGTGGCTGATCATACTGCTCACGTAACTGATCATGCACTGATCACGTGGCTATCATGCACTGATCACGTGGCTGATCATGCACTGTTCACGTGGCTGATCACACACTGTCACGTGACATATCATGCACTGATCACGTGGCACTCATGCACTGATCACGTGGCTGATCATACACTGCTCACGTAACTGATCATGCACTGATCACGTGATGAACATGCACTGATCACGTGGCTGATCATACACTGTCACGTGACTATCATGCACTGATCACGTGGCATCATGCACTGATCACGTGGCTGATCATGCACTGATCACGAACTGATCATGCACTGATCACGTGGCTATCATGCACTGATCACGTGACTGATCATGCACTGTCACGTGGCTGATCATGCACTGTCACGTGACTGATCATGCACTGATCACGTGGCATCATGCACTGATCACGTGGCTGATCATGCACTGTCACGTGACTCATGCACACATCACGTGGCTATCATGCACTGATCACGTGGCTGTCATGCACTGATCACGTAGCAACCATATACTGGTCACGTGACTGATCATGCACTGATCACGTAAATGATCATGCACTGATCACGTGACTGATCATGCACTGATCACGTGACTGATCATGCACTGATCACGTGGCTATCATGCACTGATCACGTGGCTGATCATGCAACGATCACGTAGCAACCATGTACTGGTCACGTGACTGATCATGCACTGATCACGTAATGATCATGCACTGATCACGTGGCTGATCATGCACTGATCACGTGGCTGATCATACACTGATCACATAACTGATCATGCACTGATCACGTGACTGATCATGCACTGATCACGTGGCTATCATGCACTGATCACTTGGCTGGACATACACTGATCACGTGCCTGGTCATGCACTGATCACGTGGCTGATCATGCACTGATCACGTGACTGATCATGCACTGATCTCGTGGCTGATCATGCACTGATCACGTGGCTATCATGCACTGCTCACGTGGCTGATCATGCCATGATCACGCAGCTACCATGTACTGGTCACATGACTGATCATGCACTGATCACGTGACTGATCATGCAGTGATCACGTGGCTATCATGCACTACTCACGTGGCTGATCATGCAATGATCATGTAGCTACCATGTACAGGTCACGTGAATGATCATACACCCATCAGGTGACTGATCATGCACTGATCACGTGGCTATCATGCACTGATCACGACTGATCATGCACTGATCACGTCTATATCATGCACTGATCACATGACTGCATGCACTGATCACGTGGATGATCATACACTAATCTTGTGACAGATCATGCACTGATCACGTGGCTGATCATGCACTGATACCGTGACTGAGCATGGACTGATCACATGACTATCATGTAGTGATCACGTGACTTAATGGCGCTGATCATGTGACTGATCATGCGCTGATCATGTTTGCTATCATACACTGATCATGTGCCTCTGGAGGCAATAAACAAAGAGCTGAGTAGGCACGAATCAAACAGTCAGCAGGCAATAATCATGGAACTCAGGTGTGAGGAATCATGCTGCTCAGCTGGCAATAATCAAGCAGCTGAGCAGGCAGGAATTACGCAGCACAGCTGGCAATTGTCAAGCAGATGACAGGCAGGAATCGTGCAGCTCAGCTGGCAATTGTCAAGCAGATGAGCAGACAGTAATCACGCAGCTCAGCAGGCCCTGATCACGTGACTGATCATGCACTGATCACGTGGCTGATCATACACTGATCACGTGTCTGACATGCACTGATCACGTGGCTGATCATGCACTGATCACGTAACTGATCATGCACTGATCACGTGGCTGATCATGCACTGATCACGTGGCTGATCATGCACTGATCACGTGGCTGATCACACTGATCACGTGACTATCATGCACTGATCACGTGGCATCATGCACTGATCACGTGGCTGATCATGCACCTGATCACGTAACTGATCATGCACTGATCACGTGGCTGATCATGCACTGATCACGTGGCTGATCATGCACTGATCACGTGACTGATCATGCACTGATCACGTGGCATCATGCACTGATCACGTGGCTGATCATGCACTGATCACGTGACTGATCATGCACTGATCACGTGGATCATGCACTGATCACGTGGATGATCATGCACTGATCACGTGGCTGATCATGCACTGATCACGTGACTGATCATGCACTGATCACGTGGCATCATGCACTGATCACGTGGCTGATCATGCACTGATCACGTGCTCATGCACTGATCACGTGGCTGATCATGCACTGATCACGTGGCTGATCATGCACTGATCACGAGCTATCATGCACTGATCACGTGACTGATCATGCACTGATCACGTGGCTGATCATGCACTGATCACGTGACTGATCATGCACTGATCACGTGACTGATCATGCACTGATCACGTGGCTATCATGCACTGATCACGTGGCTGATCATACTGATCACGTAGCTATCATGTACTGGTCACGTCTGATCATGCACTGATCACGTAATTGATCATGCACTGATCACGTGGCTGATCATGCACTGATCACGTGGCTGATCATGCACTGATCACAACTGATCATGCACTGATCACGCTGATCATGCACTGATCACGTGGCTATCATGCACTGATCACGTGGCTGATCATGCACTGATCACGTGCTATCATGCACTGATCACGTGGCTGATCATGCACTGATCACGTGACTGATCATGCACTGATCTCGTGGCTGATCATGCACTGATCACGTGGCTATCATGCACTGATCACGTGGCTGATCATGCACTGATCACGCAGCTACCATGTACTGGTCACATGACTGATCATGCACTGATCACGTGACTGATCATGCACTGATCACGTGGCTATCATGAACTACTCACGTGGCTGATCATGCAATGATCATGTAGCTACCATGTACAGGTCACGTGAATGATCATACACCCATCAGGTGACTGATCATGCACTGATCACGTGGCTATCATGCACTGATCACGAGACTGATCATGCACTGATCACGTCTATATCATGCACTGATCACATGACTGCCCATGCACTGATCACGTGGATGATCATACACTAATCTTGTGACAGATCATGCACTGATCACGTGGCTGATCATGCACTGATACCGTGACTGAGCATGGACTGATCACATGACTATCATGTAGTGATCACGTGACTTAATGGCGCTGATCATGTGACTGATCATGCGCTGATCATGTTTGCTATCATACACTGATCATGTGCCTCTGGAGGCAATAAACAAAGAGCTGAGTAGGCACGAATCAAACAGTCAGCAGGCATAATCATGGAACTCAGGTGTGAGGAATCATGCTGCTCAGCTGGCAATAATCAAGCAGCTGAGCAGGCAGGAATTACGCAGCACAGCTGGCAATTGTCAAGCAGATGACAGGCAGGAATCGTGCAGCTCAGCTGGCAATTGTCAAGCAGATGAGCAGACAGTAATCACGCAGCTCAGCAGGCCCTGATCACGTGACTGAGCATGCACTGTTCACGTGGCTGATCATACACTGATCACGTGACTGATCATGCACTGATCATGGGATACTGCACTGATCACGTGGCTGATCACAATGCTCACGTGACTGATCATGCACTGATCACGTGGTGATCATGCACTGATCACGTGGCTGATCATGCACTGATCACGTGGCTGATCATGCACTGATCACGTGGCTGATCATGCACTGATCACGTGACTGATCATGCACTGATCACGTGGCTGATCATGCACTGATCACGTGGCTATCATGCACTTCACGTGGCTGATCATGCACTGATCACGTGACTGATCATGCACTGATCACGTGGCTATCATGCACTGATCACTGGCTATCATGCACTGATCACGTGGCTGATCATGCACTGATCACGTGACTGATCATGCACTGATCACGTCTATATCATGCACTGATCACATGACTGATCATGCACTGATCACGGATGATCATGCACTGATCACGTGACTGATCATGCACTGATCACGTGGCTGATCATGCACTGATCACGTGGCTGATCATGCACTGATCACGTGGCTATCATGCACTGATCACGTGACTGATCATGCACTGATCACGTGGCTGATCATGCACTGATCACGTGGCTGATCATGCACTGATCACGTGACTGATCATGCACTGATCACGTGGCTGATCATGCACTGATCACGTGGCTGATCATGCACTGATCACGTGGCTGATCATGCACTGATCACGTGACTGATCATGCACTGATCACGTGACTGATCATGCACTGATCACGTGGCTATCATGCACTGATCACGTGGCTGATCATGCACTGATCACGTAGCTATCATGCACTGATCACGTGACTGATCATGCACTGATCACGAATCATGCACTGATCACGTGGCTGATCATGCACTGATCACGTGCTGATCATGCACTGATCACGTGGCTGATCATGCACTGATCACGTGACTGATCATGCACTGATCACGTGGCTGATCATGCACTGATCACGTGGCTGATCATGCACTGATCACGTGGCTGATCATGCACTGATCACATGACTGATCATGCACTGATCACGTGACTGATCATGCACTGATCACGTGGCTATCATGCACTGATCACGTGGCTGATCATGCAATGATCATGTAGCTACCATGTACGGTCACGTGACTGATCATGCACCCATCAGGTGACTGATCATGCACTGATCACGTGGCTATCATGCACTGATCACGTGACTGATCATGCACTGATCACGTGCCTGATCATGCACTGATCACGTGACTGATCATGCACTGATCACGTGGCTGATCATGCACTGATCACGTGGCTGATCATGCACTGATCACGTGGCTGATCATGCACTGATACCGTGACTGAGCATGGACTGATCACATGACTATCATGTAGTGATCACGTGACTTAATGGCGCTGATCATGTGACTGATCATGCGCTGATCATGTTTGCTATCATACACTGATCATGTGCCTCTGGAGGCAATAAACAAAGAGCTGAGTAGGCACGAATCAAACAGTCAGCAGGCAATAATCATGGAACTCAGCTGTGAGGAATCATGCTGCTCAGCTGGCAATAATCAAGCAGCTGAGCAGGCAGGAATTACGCAGCACAGCTGGCAATTGTCAAGCAGATGACAGGCAGGAATCGTGCAGCTCAGCTGGCAATTGTCAAGCAGATGAGCAGACAGTAATCACGCAGCTCAGCAGGCCCTGATCACGTGACTGAGCATGCACTGTTCACGTGGCTGATCATACACTGATCACGTGATGATCATGCACTGATCACTTGGATATCATGCACTGATCACGTGGCTGATCATACACTGTTCACGTGTCTGACCATGCACTGATCACGTGGCTGATCATACACTGCTCACGTAACTGATCATGCACTGATCACGTGGCTATCATGCACTGATCACGTGGCTGAACATGCACTTTCACGTGGCTGATCACACACCTGTCACGTGACATATCATGCACTGATCACGTGGCACTCATGCACTGATCACGTGGCTGATCATACTCTGCTCACGTAATCTATGCACACATCACGTGGCTATCATGCACTGCTCACGTGGCTCGTCATGGAATGATCACGTAGCTACCATATACTGGTCACGTGACTGATCATGCACAGATCACGTAATGATCATGCACTGTTCACGTGACTGATCATGCACTGATCACGTGACTGATCATGCACTGATCACGTGGCTATCATGCACTGATCACGTGGCTGATCATGCACTGATCACGTGCTGATCATGCACTGATCACGTGACTGATCATGCACTGATCACGTGACTGATCATGCACTGATCACGTGGCTATCATGCACTGATCACGTGGCTGATCATGCACTGATCACGTGGCTGATCATGCACTGATCACGTGGCTGATCATGCACTGATCACGTGGCTGATCATGCACTGATCACGTGACTGATCATGCACTGATCACGTGGCTGATCATGCACTGATCACGTGGCTATCATGCACTGATCACGTGGCTGATCATGCACTGATCACGTGACTGATCATGCACTGATCACTGGCTGATCATGCACTGATCACTGCTATCATGCACTGATCACGTGGCTGATCATGCACTGATCACGTGACTGATCATGCACTGATCACGGCTATCATGCACTGATCACGTGACTGATCATGCACTGATCACGTGGATGATCATGCACTGATCACGACTGATCATGCACTGATCACGTGGCTATCATGCACTGATCACGTGGCTGATCATGCACTGATCACGTGCTATCATGCACTGATCACGTGGCTGATCATGCACTGATCACGTGACTGATCATGCACTGATCACGTGACTGATCATGCACTGATCACGTGACTGATCATGCACTGATCACGTGACTGATCATGCACTGATCACGTGGCTATCATGCACTGATCACGTGGCTGATCATGCACTGATCACGTAGCTATCATGCACTGATCACGTGACTGATCATGCACTGATCACGTGACTGATCATGCACTGATCACGTGGCTGATCATGCACTGATCACGTGGGATCATGCACTGATCACGTGACTGATCATGCACTGATCACGTGACTGATCATGCACTGATCACGTGACTGATCATGCACTGATCACGTGCCTGATCATGCACTGATCACGTGACTGATCATGCACTGATCACGTGGCTATCATGCACTGATCACGTGGCTGATCATGCACTGATCACGTGGCTGATCATGCACTGATACCGTGACTGAGCATGGACTGATCACATGACTATCATGTAGTGATCACGTGACTTAATGGCGCTGATCATGTGACTGATCATGCACTGATCATGTTTGCTATCATACACTGATCATGTGCCTCTGGAGGCAATAAACAAAGAGCTGAGTAGGCACGAATCAAACAGTCAGCAGGCAATAATCATGGAACTCAGCTGTGAGGAATCATGCTGCTCAGCTGGCAATAATCAAGCAGCTGAGCAGGCAGGAATTACGCAGCACAGCTGGCAATTGTCAAGCAGATGACAGGCAGGAATCGTGCAGCTCAGCTGGCAATTGTCAAGCAGATGAGCAGACAGTAATCACGCAGCTCAGCAGGCCCTGATCACGTGACTGAGCATGCACTGTTCACGTGGCTGATCATACACTGATCACGTGATGATCATGCACTGATCACTTGGATATCATGCACTGATCACGTGGCTGATCATACACTGTTCACGTGTCTGACCATGCACTGATCACGTGGCTGATCATACACTGCTCACGTAACTGATCATGCACTGATCACGTGGCTATCATGCACTGATCACGTGGCTGATCATGCACTGTTCACGTGGCTGATCACACACCTGTCACGTGACTATCATGCACTGATCACGTGGCACTCATGCACTGATCACGTGGCTGATCATACACTGATCACGTAACTGATCATGCACATCACGTGGCTATCATGCACTGCTCACGTGGCTCGTCATGCAATGATCACGTAGCTACCATATACTGGTCACGTGACTGATCATGCACAGATCACGTAAATGATCATGCACTGTTCACGTGACTGATCATGCACTGATCACGTGACTGATCATGCACTGATCACGTGGCTATCATGCACTGCTCACGTGGCTGATCATGCAATGATCACGTAGCAACCATGTACTGGTCACGTGACTGATCATGCACTGATCACGTAATTGATCATGCACTGATCACGTGGCTCATCATGCACTGATCACGTGGCTGATCACACATGATCACGTGACTGATCATGCACTGATCACGTGGCTATCATGCACTGATCACGTGGCTATCATGCACTGATCACGTGGATATCATGCACTGATCACGTGGCTGATCACCACATCACATGACTGATCATGCACTGATCACGTGGCTATCATGCACTGATCACGGCTATCATGCACTGATCACGTGGCTGATCATGCAATGATCACGTGGCTATCATGCACTGATCACGTGACTGATCATGCACTGATCACGTAACTGATCATGCACTGATCACGTGGCTGATCATGCACTGATCACGTGGCTGATCATGCACTGATCACGTGACTGATCATGCACTGATCACGTGACTGATCATGCACTGATCACGTGACTGATCATGCACTGATCACGTGGCTATCATGCACTGATCACGTGGCTGATCATGCACTGATCACGTAGCTGATCATGCACTGATCACGTGACTGATCATGCACTGATCACGTGAATTGATCATGCACTGATCACGTGGCTGATCATGCACTGATCACGTGGCTGATCATGCACTGATCACGTGACTGATCATGCACTGATCACGTGACTGATCATGCACTGATCACGTGGCTGATCATGCACTGATCACATGACTGATCATGCACTGATCACGTGACTGATCATGCACTGATCACGTGCTATCATGCACTGATCACGTGGCTGATCATGCACTGATCACGTGGCTATCATGCACTGATCACGTGACTGATCATGCACTGATCACGTGACTGATCATGCACTGATCACGTGGCTATCATGCACTGATCACGTGGCTGATCATGCACTGATCACGTGACTGATCATGCACTGATCACGTGACTGATCATGCACTGATCACATGGCTGATCATGCACTGATCACGTGGCTGATCATGCACTGATCACGTGGCTGATCATGCACTGATCACGTGACTGATCATGCACTGATCACGTGACTGATCATGCACTGATCACGTGGCTATCATGCACTGATCACGTGGCTGATCATGCACTGATCACGTAGCTACCATGCTGTCACGTGACTGATCATGCACTGATCACGTGACTGATCATGCACTGATCACGTGGCTGATCATGCACTGATCACGTGACTGATCATGCACTGATCACGTCTGATCATGCACTGATCACGTGACTGATCATGCACTGATCACGTGGCTGATCATGCACTGATCACGTGACTGATCATGCACTGATCACGTGGCTGATCATGCACTGATCACGTGACTGATCATGCACTGATCACGTGACTGATCATGCACTGATCACGTGGCTGATCATGCACTGATCACGGCTGATCATGCATGATCATGTAGCTACCATGTACTGGTCACGTGACTGATCATACACCCATCAGGTGACTGATCATGCACTGATCACGTGGCTATCATGCACTGATCACGTGGCTGATCATGCACTGATCACGTGCCTGATCATGCACTGATCACGTGACTGATCATGCACTGATCACGTGGCTGATCATGCACTGATCACGTGGCTGATCATGCACTGATCACGTGGCTGATCATGCACTGATACCGTGACTGAGCATGGACTGATCACATGACTATCATGTAGTGATCACGTGACTTAATGGCGCTGATCATGTGACTGATCATGCACTGATCATGTTTGCTATCATACACTGATCATGTGCCTCTGGAGGCAATAAACAAAGAGCTGAGTAGGCACGAATCAAACAGTCAGCAGGCAATAATCATGGAACTCAGCTGTGAGGAATCATGCTGCTCAGCTGGCAATAATCAAGCAGCTGAGCAGGCAGGAATTACGCAGCACAGCTGGCAATTGTCAAGCAGATGACAGGCAGGAATCGTGCAGCTCAGCTGGCAATTGTCAAGCAGATGAGCAGACAGTAATCACGCAGCTCAGCAGGCCCTGATCACGTGACTGAGCATGCACTGTTCACGTGGCTGATCATACACTGATCACGTGACTGATCATGCACTGATCACGTGGCTATCATGCACTGATCACGTGGCTGATCATACACTGATCACGTGTTCATGCACTGATCACGTGGCTGATCATACACTGATCACGTGGCTGATCATGCACTGATCACGTGGCTGATCATGCACTGATCACGTGGCTGATCATGCACTGATCACGTGACTGATCATGCACTGATCACGTGACTGATCATGCACTGATCACTGGCTATCATGCACTGATCACGTGGCTGATCATGCACTGATCACGTGGCTGATCATGCACTGACTGTACTGATCATGCACTGATCACGGCTATCATGCACTGATCACGTGACTGATCATGCACTGATCACGTGGATGATCATGCACTGATCATGTGACTGATCATGCACTGATCACGTGGCTATCATGCACTGATCACGTGGCTGATCATGCACTGATCACGTGGCTATCATGCACTGATCACGTGACTGATCATGCACTGATCACGTGGCTGATCATGCACTGATCACGTGACTGATCATGCACTGATCACGTGACTGATCATGCACTGATCACGTGACTGATCATGCACTGATCACGTGGCTATCATGCACTACTCACGTGGCTGATCATGCAATGATCATGTAGCTACCATGTACTGTCACGTGACTGATCATACACCCATCAGGTGACTGATCATGCACTGATCACGTGGCTATCATGCACTGATCACGTGGCTGATCATGCACTGATCACGTGCCTGATCATGCACTGATCACGTGACTGATCATGCACTGATCACGTGGCTGATCATGCACTGATCACGTGGCTGATCATGCACTGATCACGTGGCTGATCATGCACTGATACCGTGACTGAGCATGGACTGATCACATGACTATCATGTAGTGATCACGTGACTTAATGGCGCTGATCATGTGACTGATCATGCACTGATCATGTTTGCTATCATACACTGATCATGTGCCTCTGGAGGCAATAAACAAAGAGCTGAGTAGGCACGAATCAAACAGTCAGCAGGCAATAATCATGGAACTCAGCTGTGAGGAATCATGCTGCTCAGCTGGCAATAATCAAGCAGCTGAGCAGGCAGGAATTACGCAGCACAGCTGGCAATTGTCAAGCAGATGACAGGCAGGAATCGTGCAGCTCAGCTGGCAATTGTCAAGCAGATGAGCAGACAGTAATCACGCAGCTCAGCAGGCCCTGATCACGTGACTGAGCATGCACTGTTCACGTGGCTGATCATACACTGATCACGTGATGATCATGCACTGATCACTTGGATATCATGCACTGATCACGTGGCTGATCATACACTGTTCACGTGTCTGATCATGCACTGATCACGTGGCTGATCATGCACTGATCACGTGGCTGATCATGCACTGATCACGTGGCTGATCATGCACTGATCACGTGGCTGATCATGCACTGATCACGTGGCTGATCATGCACTGATCACGTGGCTGATCATGCACTGATCACGTGGCTATCATGCACTGATCACGTGGCTGATCATGCACTGATCACGTGACTGATCATGCACTGATCACGTGGCTATCATGCACTGATTCATCGGCTGATCATGCACTGATCACGTGGCTGATCATGCACTGATCACGTGACTGATCATGCACTGATCACGTGATATCATGCACTGATCACGTGACTGATCATGCACTGATCACGTGGATGATCATGCACTGATCACGTGACTGATCATGCACTGATCACGCTGATCATGCACTGATCACGTGGCTGATCATGCACTGATCACGTGAGCTATCATGTGCACTGATCACGTGACTGATCATGCACTGATCACGTGGCTGATCATGCACTGATCACGTGGCTGATCATGCACTGATCACGTGCTGATCATGCACTGATCACGGCTGATCATGCACTGATCACGTGACTGATCATGCACTGATCACGTGGCTGATCATGCACTGATCACGTGGCTATCATGCACTGATCACGTGACTGATCATGCACTGATCACGTGACTGATCATGCACTGATCACGTGGCTATCATGCACTACTCACGTGGCTGATCATGCAATGATCATGTAGCTACCATGTACTGGTCACGTGACTGATCATACACCCATCAGGTGACTGATCATGCACTGATCACGTGGCTATCATGCACTGATCACGTGGCTGATCATGCACTGATCACGTGACTGATCATGCACTGATCACGTGACTGATCATGATCACTGATCACGTGGCTGATCATGCACTGATCACGTGGCTGATCATGCACTGATACCGTGACTGAGCATGGACTGATCACATGACTATCATGTAGTGATCACGTGACTTAATGGCGCTGATCATGTGACTGATCATGCTGATCATGTTTGCTATCATACACTGATCATGTGCCTCTGGAGGCAATAAACAAAGAGCTGAGTAGGCACGAATCAAACAGTCAGCAGGCAATAATCATGGAACTCAGCTGTGAGGAATCATGCTGCTCAGCTGGCAATAATCAAGCAGCTGAGCAGGCAGGAATTACGCAGCACAGCTGGCAATTGTCAAGCAGATGACAGGCAGGAATCGTGCAGCTCAGCTGGCAATTGTCAAGCAGATGAGCAGACAGTAATCACGCAGCTCAGCAGGCCCTGATCACGTGACTGAGCATGCACTGTTCACGTGGCTGATCATACACTGATCACGTGACTGATCATGCACTGATCACGTGGCTATCATGCACTGATCACGTGGCTGATCATACACTGATCACGTGACTGATCATGCACTGATCACGTGGCTATCATGCACTGATCACGTGGCTGATCATGCACTGATCACGTGGCTGATCATGCACTGATCACGTGGCTGATCATGCACTGATCACGTGACTGATCATGCACTGATCACGTGGCTGATCATGCACTGATCACGTGCTATCATGCACTGATCACTGGCTGATCATGCACTGATCACGTGACTGATCATGCACTGATCATGCTATCATGCACTGATTCACGTGGCTATCATGCACTGATCACGTGGCTGATCATGCACTGATCACGCTGACTGATCATGCACAATCACGCCTGATCATGCACTGATCACGTGACTGATCATGCACTGATCACGTGGATGATCATACACTGATCACGTGACTGATCATGCACTGATCACGGCTATCATGCACTGATCACGTGGCTGATCATGCACTGATCATACTATCATGCACTGATCACGTGACTGATCATGCACTGATCACGTGGCTGATCATGCACTGATCACGTGACTGATCATGCACTGATCACGTGACTGATCATGCACTGATCACGTGACTGATCATGCACTGATCACGTGGCTATCATGCACTACTCACGTGGCTGATCATGCAATGATCATGTAGCTACCATGTACTGGTCACGTGACTGATCATACACCCATCAGGTGACTGATCATGCACTGATCACGTGGCTATCATGCACTGATCACGTGGCTGATCATGCACTGATCACCTGCCTGATCATGCACTGATCACTGACTGATCATGCACTGATCACGTGGCTATCATGCACTGATCACGTGGCTGATCATGCACTGATCACGTGGCTGATCATGCACTGATACCGTGACTGAGCATGGACTGATCACATGACTATCATGTAGTGATCACGTGACTTAATGGCGCTGATCATGTGACTGATCATGCACTGATCATGTTTGCTATCATACACTGATCATGTGCCTCTGGAGGCACAAAGAGCTGAGTAGGCACGAATCAAACAGTCAGCAGGCAATAATCATGGAACTCAGCTGTGAGGAATCATGCTGCTCAGCTGGCAATAATCAAGCAGCTGAGCAGGCAGGAATTACGCAGCACAGCTGGCAATTGTCAAGCAGATGACAGGCAGGAATCGTGCAGCTCAGCTGGCAATTGTCAAGCAGATGAGCAGACAGTAATCACGCAGCTCAGCAGGCCCAGATCACGTGACTGAGCATGCACTGTTCACGTGGCTGATCATACACTGATCACGTGACTGATCATGCACTGATCACGTGGCTATCATGCACTGATCACGTGGCTGATCATACACTGTTCACGTGTCTGACCATGCACTGATCACGTGGCTGATCATACACTGCTCACGTAACTGATCATGCACTGATCACGTGGCTGATCATGCACTGATCACGTGGCTGATCATGCACTGATCACGTGGCTGATCATGCACTGATCACGTGACTGATCATGCACTGATCACTGGCTATCGCACTGATCACTGGCTATCATGCACTGATCACGTGGCTGATCATGCACTGATCACGCAGACTGGCGCACTGATCACGTCTATATCATGCACTGATCACAGACTGATCATGCACTGATCACGTGGATGATCACACTGATCATGCTGATCATGCACTGATCACGTGGCTATCATGCACTGATCACGTGCTGATCATGCACTGATCACGTAGCTATCATGCACTGATCACGTGACTGATCATGCACTGATCATGTAATGATCATGCACTGATCACGTGGCTGATCATGCACTGATCACGTGACTGATCATGCACTGATCACGTGATGATCATGCACTGATCACGTGGCTATCATGCACTGATCACGTGGCTGATCATGCACTGATCACGTGGCTATCATGCACTGATCATGACTGATCATGCACTGATCACTGACTGATCATGCACTGATCACGTGGCTGATCATGCACTGATCACGTGCTGATCATGCACTGATCACGTGACTGATCATGCACTGATCACGTGACTGATCATGCACTGATCACGTGGCTATCATGCACTACTCACGTGGCTGATCATGCAATGATCATGTAGCTACCATGTACTGGTCACGTGACTGATCATACACCCATCAGGTGACTGATCATGCACTGATCACGTGGCTATCATGCACTGATCACGTGGCTGATCATGCACTGATCACGTGCCTGATCATGCACTGATCACGTGACTGATCATGCACTGATCACGTGGCTGATCATGCACTGATCACGTGGCTGATCATGCACTGATCACGTGGCTGATCATGCACTGATACCGTGACTGAGCATGGACTGATCACATGACTATCATGTAGTGATCACGTGACTTAATGGCGCTGATCATGTGACTGATCATGCTGATCATGTTTGCTATCATACACTGATCATGTGCTCTGGAGGCAATAAACAAAGAGCTGAGTAGGCACGAATCAAACAGTCAGCAGGCAATAATCATGGAACTCAGTGTGAGGAATCATGCTGCTCAGCTGGCAATAATCAAGCAGCTGAGCAGGCAGGAATTACGCAGCACAGCTGATAATTGTCAAGCAGATGACAGGCAGGAATCGTGCAGCTCAGCTGGCAATTGTCAAGCAGATGAGCAGACAGTAATCACGCAGCTCAGCAGGCCCTGATCACGTGACTGAGCATGCACTGTTCACGGCTATACACTGATCATGTGACTGATCATGCACTGATCACGTACATCATGCACTGATCACGTGGCTGATCATACACTGATCATGCACTGATCATGCACTGATCACGTGGCTGATCATGCACTGATCACGCACTGATCATGCACTGATCACGTGGCTGATCATGCACTGATCACGTGGCTGATCATGCACTGATCACGAACTGATCATGCACTGATCACGGCTGATCATGCACTGATCACGTGGCTATCATGCACTGATCACGTGGCTGATCATGCACTGATCACGTGACTGATCATGCACTGATCACGTGGATATCATGCACTGATCACGTGACTGATCATGCACTGATCACGTGGATGATCATACACTGATCACGTGACTGATCATGCACTGATCACGTGGCTATCATGCACTGATCACGTGCTGATCATGCACTGATCACGAGCTACCATGCACTGATCACGTGGATGATCATGCACTGATCACGTGGCTGATCATGCACTGATCACGTGACTTATCATGCACCATCACGTGACTGATCATGCACTGATCACGTGACTGATCATGCACTGATCACGTGGCTATCATGCACTACTCACGTGGCTGATCATGCAATGATCATGTAGCTGATCATGTACTGGTCACGTGACTGATCATGCACTGATCACGTGACTGATCATGCACTGATCACGTGGCTATCATGCACTGATCACGTGGCTGATCATGCACTGATCACGTGCCTGATCATGCACTGATCACGTGACTGATCATGCACTGATCACGTGGCTATCATGCACTGATCACGTGGCTGATCATGCACTGATCACGTGGCTGATCATGCACTGATCACCGTGACTGATCATGGACTGATCACATGACTATCATGTAGTGATCACGTGACTTAATGGCACTGATCATGTGACTGATCATGCGCTGATCATGTTTGCTATCATACACTGATCATGTGCCTCTGGAGGCAATAAACAAAGAGCTGAGTAGGCACGAATCAAACAGTCAGCAGGCAATAATCATGGAACTCAGCTGTGAGGAATCATGCTGCTCAGCTGGCAATAATCAAGCAGCTGAGCAGGCAGGAATTACGCAGCACAGCTGGCAATTGTCAAGCAGATGACAGGCAGGAATCGTGCAGCTCAGCTGGCAATTGTCAAGCAGATGAGCAGACAGTAATCACGCAGCTCAGCAGGCCCTGATCACGTGACTGAGCATGCACTGCTGTTCACGTGGCTGATCATACACTGATCACGTGACTGATCATGCACTGATCACGTGGCTATCATGCACTGATCACGTGGCTGATCATACACTGATCACGTGACTGATCATGCACTGATCACGTGGCTGATCATGCACTGATCACGTGGCTGATCATGCACTGATCACGTGTGATCATGCACTGATCACGTGGCTGATCATGCACTGATCACGTGGCTGATCACACTGATCACGTGACTGATCATGCACTGATCACGTGGCTATCATGCACTGATCACGTGGCTGATCATGCACTGATCACGTGACTGATCATGCACTGATCACGTGGCTATCATGCACTGATCACGTGGCTATCATGCACTGATCACGTGGTGATCATGCACTGATCACGACTGATCATGCACTGATCACGTCTGATCATGCACTGATCACGTGACTGCCATGCACTGATCACGTGATGATCATGCACTGATCATGTGACTGATCATGCACTGATCACGGCTATCATGCACTGATCACGTGCTGATCATGCACTGATCACGTAGCTATCATGCACTGATCACGTGACTGATCATGCACTGATCACGTGGCTGATCATGCACTGATCACGTGGCTGATCATGCACTGATCACGTGACTGATCATGCACTGATCACGTGACTATCATGCACTGATCACGTGACTGATCATGCACTGATCATGGCTGATCATGCACTGATCACGTGACTGATCATGCACTGATCACGTGACTGATCATGCACTGATCACGTGACTGATCATGCACTGATCACGTGGCTATCATGCACTACTCACGTGGCTGATCATGCAATGATCATGTAGCTACCATGTACTGGTCACGTGAATGATCATACACCCATCAGGTGACTGATCATGCACTGATCACGTGGCTATCATGCACTGATCACGTGGCTGATCATGCACTGATCACTGCCTGATCATGCACTGATCACGTGACTGATCATGCACTGATCACGTGGCTGATCATGCACTGATCACGTGGCTGATCATGCACTGATCACGTGGCTGATCATGCACTGATACCGTGACTGAGCATGGACTGATCACATGACTATCATGTAGTGATCACGTGACTTAATGGCGCTGATCATGTGACTGATCATGCGCTGATCATGTTTGCTATCATACACTGATCATGTGCCTCTGGAGGCAATAAACAAAGAGCTGAGTAGGCACGAATCAAACAGTCAGCAGGCAATAATCATGGAACTCAGGTGTGAGGAATCATGCTGCTCAGCTGGCAATAATCAAGCAGCTGAGCAGGCAGGAATTACGCAGCACAGCTGGCAATTGTCAAGCAGATGACAGGCAGGAATCGTGCAGCTCAGCTGGCAATTGTCAAGCAGATGAGCAGACAGTAATCACGCAGCTCAGCAGGCCCAGATCACGTGACTGAGCATGCACTGTTCACGTGGCTGATCATACACTGATCACGTGACTGATCATGCACTGATCACGTGGCTATCATGCACTGATCACGTGGCTGATCATACACTGTTCACGTGTCTGACCATGCACTGATCACGTGGCTGATCATACACTGCTCATGTAACTGATCATGCACTGATCACGTGACTGTCATGCACTGATCACGTGGCTATCATGCACTGATCACGTGGCTGATCATGCACTGATCACGTGACTGATCATGCACTGATCACTGGCTATCGCACTCATTCACTGGCTATCATGCACTGATCACGTGGCTGATCATGCACTGATCACGTGACTGATCATGCACTGATCACGTCTATATCATGCACTGATCACGTGACTGATCATGCACTGATCACGTGGATGATCATGCACTGATCACGTGCTGATCATGCACTGATCACGTGGCTATCATGCACTGATCACGTGGCTGATCATGCACTGATCACGTAGCTACCATGCACTGATCACGTGACTGATCATGCACTGATCACGTAATTGATCATGCACTGATCACGTGACTGATCATGCACTGATCACGTGACTGATCATGCACTGATCACGTGACTGATCATGCACTGATCACGTGGCTATCATGCACTGATCACGTGGCTGATCATGCACTGATCACGTAGCTACCATGTACTGGTCATGACTGATCATGCACTGATCACGTGACTGATCATGCACTGATCACGTGGCTGATCATGCACTGATCACGTGGCTGATCATGCACTGATCACGTGACTGATCATGCACTGATCATGTGACTGATCATGCACTGATCACGTGACTGATCATGCACTGATCACGTGACTGATCATGCACTGATCACGTGACTGATCATGCACTGATCACATGGCTATCATGCACTGATCACGTGGCTGATCATGCACTGATCACGTGGCTGATCATGCACTGATACCGTGACTGAGCATGGACTGATCACATGACTATCATGTAGTGATCACGTGACTTAATGGCGCTGATCATGTGACTGATCATGCACTGATCATGTTTGCTATCATACACTGATCATGTGCCTCTGGAGGCAATAAACAAAGAGCTGAGTAGGCACGAATCAAACAGTCAGCAGGCAATAATCATGGAACTCAGCTGTGAGGAATCATGCTGCTCAGCTGGCAATAATCAAGCAGCTGAGCAGGCAGGAATTACGCAGCACAGCTGGCAATTGTCAAGCAGATGACAGGCAGGAATCGTGCAGCTCAGCTGGCAATTGTCAAGCAGATGAGCAGACAGTAATCACGCAGCTCAGCAGGCCCTGATCACGTGACTGAGCATGCACTGTTCACGTGGCTGATCATACACTGATCACGTGATGATCATGCACTGATCACTTGGATATCATGCACTGATCACGTGGCTGATCATACACTGTTCACGTGTCTGACCATGCACTGATCACGTGGCTGATCATACACTGCTCACGTAACTGATCATGCACTGATCACGTGGCTATCATGCACTGATCACGTGGCTGATCATGCACTGTTCACGTGGCTGATCACACACCTGTCACGTGACATATCATGCACTGATCACGTGGCACTCATGCACTGATCACGTGGCTGATCATACTCTGATCACGTGAATGATCATGCACACATCACTTGGCTATCATGCACTGCTCACGTGGCTGTCATGCAATGATCACGTAGCTACCATATACTGGTCACGTGACTGATCATGCACTGATCACGTAAATGATCATGCACTGATCACGTGACTGATCATGCACTGATCACGTGACTGATCATGCACTGATCACGTGGCTATCATGCACTGCTCACGTGGCTGATCATGCAACTGATCACGTAGCAACCATGTACTGGTCACGTGACTGATCATGCACTGATCACGTAATTGATCATGCACTGATCACGTGGCTCATCATGCACTGATCACGTGGCTGATCATGCACTGATCACGTGGCTATCATGCACTGATCACGTGCTATCATGCACTGATCACGTGGCTATCATGCACTGATCACGTGGATATCATGCACTGATCACGTGGCTGATCACACACGTATCACGTGACTGATCATGCACTGATCACGTGGCTATCATGCACTGATCACGTGGCTGATCATGCACTGATCACGTGGCTGATCATGCACTGATCACGTGACTGATCATGCACTGATCACGACTGATCATGCACTGATCATGTGGCTGACATGCACTGATCACGTGGCTGATCATGCACTGATCATGACTGATCATGCACTGATCACGTGACTATCATGCACTGCTGGTGGACTGATCATGCACTGATCACGTGACTGATCATGCACTGATCACGTATGATCATGCACTGATCATGGCTGATCATGCACTGATCACGTGGCTATCATGCACTGATCACGTGGACTGATCATGCACTGATCACGACGATCATGCACTGATCGCGCTGATCATGCACTGATCATGCACATCATGCACTGATCACGTGACTGATCATGCACTGATCACGTGACTGATCATGCACTGATCACGTGGCTATCATGCACTGATCACTTGCTGATCATGCACTGATCACGTGTCGATCATGCACTGATCACATGACTGATCATGCACTGATCACGTGACTGATCATGCACTGATCACGGCTGATCATACCTGATCACGTGGCTGATCATGCACTGATCATGAAGATCATGCACTGTCAGTGACTGATCATGCACTGATCACGTGACTGATCATGCACTGATCACGTGCTGATCATGCACTGATCACGCACTGATCATGCACTGATCACCTGACTGATCATGCACTGATCACGTGACTGATCATGCACTGATCACGTGGCTATCATGCACTGATCACGTGGCTGATCATGCACTGATCACGTGGCTGATCATGCACTGATCACGTGACTGATCATGCACTGATCACGTGACTGATCATGCACTGATCACGTGGCTATCATGCACTGATCACGTGGCTGATCATGCACTGATCACAGCTACCATGCGTCAATGGGAATGACTGCACGATCATCAGGTACTGATCATGCACTGATCACGTGGTGATCATGCACTGATCACGTGACTGATCATGCACTGATCACGTCTATATCATGCACTGATCACGTGACTGATCATGCACTGATCACGTGGCTGATCATACACATCACGTGACTGATCATGCACTGATCACGTGGCTGATCATGCACTGATCACGTGACTGATCATGCACTGATCACGCTGATCATGCACTGATCACGTGACTGATCATGCACTGATCACGTGGCTGATCATGCACTGATCATGGCTACATGCACTGGTCACGTGATGATCATACACTGATCACGTGACTGATCATGCACTGATCACGTGGCTATCATGCACTGATCACGCTGACTGATCATGCACGATCACGTGGCTGTCATGCACTGATCACGTGACTGATCATGCACTGATCACGTGGCTATCATGCACTGATCACGTGGCTGATCATGCACTGATCACGTGGCTGATCATGCACTGATCACGTGACTGATCATGCACTGATCACATGACTATCATGCACTGATCACGACTCTACATGCTGATCATGACTGATCATGCACTGATCATGTTTGCTATCATACACTGATCATGTGCCTCTGGAGGCAATAAACAAAGAGCTGAGTAGGCACGAATCAAACAGTCAGCAGGCACATCAGAACTCAGCTGTGAGGAATCACTGCTCAGCTGGCATAATCACAGCTGAGCAGGCAGGAATTACGCAGCACAGCTATACTGTCAAGCAGATGACAGGCAGGAACGTGCAGCTCAGCTGGCAATTGGAGTCAAGCAGATGAGCAGACGG